>NW_010289336.1:0-1161 GCF_000700745.2 Antrostomus carolinensis
CATGTGTGAGAGACCCAATTGATATAAAAATCCATGAGAAACTAGGCTTCACTGTTCACAGAATTACGTATATGAGTTCAAACATAGTAACTGACTTGGTTGTTTCTGTGGAATCTGTGTGTTACTTAATCTTGTTACTTAGGCCGCTGCTTTACTCTGCAGAGACAGAAGCACCTTCAGAAGGCAGGTTATTCCAGACACCTTAGATACGGGTCTTCACTCTGGAGCTGGGTGTTTGCCTGCTGGCAATGGAAGGAGCCTCCACCTCTAGCTTAGATGTGCATAACTAATTTTTTGACAAGTAAAGCTAGAGGAAGCACTTATTTTGTTTGGTTTAAGCATTCATCTAAAGAAATAATGGTTTTCTGAAGTTTCTCTCTTACACTGTAACACATAGGACTTAGAAAGCAGAGTCTTTCAGTCTTCCAGTTTTAGAAATAATTATTGGAATGCTTTGGGACATAAAGACATTTAATTCATTATTTCATTGATATGGAGTGCACTGGGGCCCAAAGGGCCTCCTTGCATGAGTCCAGGAATTGCTGCTGACCAGAGGTTTGCAGAAGAGCTCTTTGGAGCTAATATGTACTTTACTTAGCATTAGTTACTAGGGTCAGGTACTGTGACACCCAGCTGGTGTCACATCTTTCCTTTCCAAATTGTATAGTGCTTCTGTCACCTTCTGTGGGAATGAAGCTGCAGACTTATCTATGTTGGGTTCTATGCAGAAAAATGCAATTTTTTTGTATATATATGTATACACACACACATACATTAACATTGGTCTTTCCAGGTTTTCTGCTTATGACAGTTCTACGCTCATCTGTACTTTCTCTGATAAACAATAGCTGTTTGTTTAGTGGATGTCATACTAGTGTAGGAAGTGCTTGGACCTACGTGCTGATTTTGCTCTTGAGAAAAGAGTGGAAAGAGAAAGCTGGCATCATGTCACAGATAAGACTGACCAAAATACACCGACTTGTGTGCAGGGTGTTCATGCACCTGGGAGCCAGAGACACGTTGTAGAAAATGTCAGCTCTAGTTCCTTCACACTGAACATTTCATTTCTTTTGGTTTGTTGTGGTTTTTTATTTCTTTCTTTTTTTCTTTCTTTTGGTTTGTTTTGTTAGTGGTAACAGTATGGTACTGTGTCTTGTAGTG
>NW_010289337.1:0-521 GCF_000700745.2 Antrostomus carolinensis
CACCACTTGTGACCGGCCACCAAGTGCATTTAATTCCATTCACCACCACTCTCTGGGTTCGGCCATCCAGCCAGTTCTTTACCCAGCCAAGAGGACACCTGTCTAAGTCTTGACCCGCCAGCTTCTCTAGAATAGTGTGGGAGACAGTGTCCAAGGCCTGGCTAAAGTTCAGGTAGACAACATCCACAGCCCTACCCTCATCCACTAGACAGGTCACCTTGTCGTAGAAGGAGATCAGGTTGGTCAAGCAGGACCTGCCTTTCATGAACCCATGCTGACTGGGCTTGATTCTCTGGTTGTCCTGCATATGCTGTGTGAGCACACTGAAGATGAATTGATCCATGATCTTCCCTGGTACCAAGGTCAGGCTGACAGGTCTGTAATTCCCTGGATGCTCCTTCCAGCCCTTCTTGTAGATGGGTGTCACACTGGCAAGCCTCCAGTCTTCTGGGACCTCCCCTGTTAGCCAGGACTGTTGATAAATGATGGAGAGTGGCTGGGCTGGGTTTGGGCAGGTCCTC
>NW_010289337.1:533-14704 GCF_000700745.2 Antrostomus carolinensis
GTTTTGGCAAGTTCCTCCACCAGCTCCCTAAGTACTCTTGGATGGATCCTGTCTGGCCCCATAGACTTGTGAGTGTTCAGGTGGTGTAGCAGATCATGAACAGCTTCCTTCTGAATTATGGGGGGCTTATTCTGTTCTCCATCCCCATCTTCCAGCTCAGGGGGCTGAATACCCTGAGGATAACTGGTCTGGCTATTAAAGACTGAGGCAAAGAAGGCATTAAGTACCTCAGCCTTTTCCTCATCCTTGGTGGTAATGTTTCCCTTTAGTTCAAATTATTCTTCTTTCATTACGAAAACATTTTGTTGTTGTTGTTGTTTAGCAGTTGTCTTCTCTTTGAGTCACCTTTTTATGTACACTATGGGCCAGTCTCCCACAGCCCCCAGAGCAGCAGCTTGAGCAGCCCAAGTGAGTAACTCTTCTTATGGGTGGAGAGGATTTCCAAAAAAGCTGAGGCAGGCAAGCAATTGCAAAGAGCCCACTGTGGGCTTTGGAAGTCCCATGTTTGAGTCTTCCTAGTCTTGACAATCTGCCTGCTGCTCGCTCTCCTGGCTCTCCTGATCCTGCTGGTCATACAGTATGGGAGCTCTTGGATGCAGTAACTTCACGAAAATCAGAGGAGTCACCATGTGGTTTTAGTCAGACATTAGATGCTGCCTGGCTGCAGCTCAGCTGACTCCCACCTGCATTTTGTCAATGTCACATCTCCTTTTGCATTGCCCCCCATCATGCATAATTTCTACAGTGTGTACAAGAGCACACTATCAGCAAGAGGTAACTCTTTGTCCCCACATGTGTGTGCTATGGCTTTAGGACCCACCCCTCTGTGTATTAGCAAGAGATTTAAAAAATGGACATGAAATATAAAGATGTGAAAACTCCCATCTGATCCAGAAAGAAGGTTTCATCTCTCCCTGCTCTTTCAGCCACTGAAAGAGCCTGAAAATCAACTGACCTTGCAGTGTGTGAGGAAGTTAACAAACAAACAGAGGCTTTGCTGGTGTAGGGAGGGAAGGGAGCTCTTCAGTATGGTTTCTCAGCTGTGGATTCCTGTCCTCGTCTTCCAGAGGTACAAACCAAACACTGCCGGTAGCTGCATCTTAGCTGATGGTAGCTGCTGTGGCAAAACACTCTGGGTAATATTTTTCATATGACTTTTCTCTCTTGTACATCCCAAGACTGTATTTGTCTTTTCTTAATTATTGCTTTTCATTAACTACTCATCCTTATTTCTTCATGAGTGATTACCCCAGGTTCTTTGTCTGCACTGTTCTTGTCCAGTCATGGATACCCTGTTTTGTATTTGCACTTGTAATTCTCCTAACTGTGCTGTGCTTATACTTGTTACATTTCATTCCTCCCAGAGACCTCCTCTAATTCATCCAGGTCACTGCAGTAGCTCTGAGATTATTAATTACTGTCCCCAAGTGTGGGGTCACTTCTGTACTAATATTTCTCCCATTCCTTCCTGGAGGCCCTGCTCTGCCGTCAGCCTTGCCATAGTTGTTTCAGGCAGCTGTTACCACTGCTCTCTCCTTCACTTAACATCCTGCTTTTGTTTTGGCATGAAGGCGGCCACCAGCCACCCAAGGCCTTGTGAATTACTGCCCTTTGCTGTGAGCAGCCCTGCTCTTCTACTGTGCAAAGCCTTTTCCTTTTTTGTCACATTAATTTTCTGTAAGGGTCATGCAAGAGCAACCGCAAGAGAGACCCAGGAAAACACAGTTTATGAATTTGAGGGAAGACATGGCAAAAACTGCATTCAGCTTGGCACGTGTGCTTAGGAAGGCGGTTAGAGAAAAGAATAAAAGCCCCAGGTTACAAAAAGGTTAAGACAGAAAAGAAGCAGCAAAGCATGGAGACACATTACTGTCCTCTGAGAGCATTTTGAGTGCACACGTCCCCTTGCCCCATTGTTCAAGCTATCAGTTTTGTTGTGCCCTCAGACCCTCCCATCTTAGGGGCATCAGCTGGGAACTGAATCATCGCAAAATAGCTGAGAACGTCTCTTCAACCTGGTGGCACCATTCAAGGAGGGAGCACAAGAACAGATCTACATGACAGCAGGTCTTCTCTGACCTAAGCATTTGCACCAAATCCAGCCAAAAGCACCCAACAAAAAAAAACTTCAGGGTATAAAAAAGGTGCAAGCAGTCCCTTCCTACCCTCAGGTCTTCTAAAGCCAGCTGACTCTGCTCTCCTGAAGTGTTATCTCCAAACAGGCGCTACTGTCCCCTGCAGAGACATAGTCAAGAAGAGACATTGCTGCCTTGGCTTGGCTGCATCAATGGCTTCACTCACCAGTGCGTTAGGCTGCTTTTAAAGGTGACTGTCAGTTCTGGTCCTTAAAGATGAGGGCTGCAGAGCAAATATCACTGCTCTTCTTCCCCTGGGACCCATCTGCCTGCCACGTGCTCTGGAGCAGGCACTTGCAGCTTCTGCAGAGTAGGAGCTGAGCCCTATGTGATATGGGCTGCCAGCGCTGCAAGAGCTCTGGGAGCCGCAAAGAGGTACACGCAGAATGGTAAATGACTGCCCTGGAGTCAGATAACTGCAGCTTCTGCTTAAATGGACTAATCGCTTCAGGGCCCTTTTAGAAAAGATCATGGTAATTATATATGTTCAGTTTCATGATGGGACTTGTGTCCCAGGCGAGGCTAGAGCGTTACTGGCACGGTAGCTGTTTCCCACCTTTCCAGATGTACGCTGCAGCCTGCCTGTGCTGGGGCTCTGCACAGCAGGCTCTGCCTGTGCTGAAGGACAAGCTGGAGCATGTCTGGCTCTTGCCCTGCCTTGCCTGGGATTGCACAGAACTGACATGTTCAGAAGTATTTAGGTTTTGTGTCGTCCTGGGCACTGCTGCAGGGATCACTTACCAATGCTGCACTGGAAATGGTGGTCTAAGTCCTGCCTCTGCTGGCCTTGGCTGCACTTTCAAGGCTGGAGAGGAATGATGCTGGTTAAACAGCACGTCCTAGACACGGGGCAGGATACTGGTGCCTGTTGTGTGGATCAGTGCTACAAAAGGGAGCAGTTTCCTGTGCACTAAAGGTTCATGGTGCTGCAGTGCACAACACCTGGTTGTGACCTTCACAGCCATCTCAGGCTGGAGGTAGCTGAGTTCCCCAACTACTCTACTGAGTGTCCAATGCTACGTCAGGGCCCACCACCACTTTACATTACTTGTGCCGTGACAATACCTGAATGCCTGAGCCAGGTGGTGCTATATGGCCTGGCACAAACACTGAGTCAGAGACATTTCTCATTTTGAGGAGCTGATGTAAGAGCCACCACTTTGGTCATCACTAGGGCTGCTGTCTCTAAAAAGGAACTAGAGCCAAAACCCTGATTCATTTTCTGAGTTATACATGAGTGCTCAGCTTCAAGCGCAAACTTGAGTCTTACACAAAGCATCTGAGAGCAGTCAGGCTGTGAAATTTTGCTTGTCCTCTACCGCACCAGAAGAAACATCATGTTTAGTTATATATAGGGTCTCCATGATTAGAAATAGACTTGTTCTTTCCTGACTGAAGGAGAGAGGAAGATCCAAGACAGACCTATCTGCTGCCTAGTAAACTTCATATTCAAACTTTGCCTCTCACACTGACACAATAACTGTATGTGCACGCTCCTGCCCCACTGTGAAGGCTGAGGATAGGTTCTTGCCTGGCTTATTAAATGTCTGACTTTCCCATCTCTTGCCAAGGGATGTGGCAAGAGACTTCTCTTTGCTAAGGACATCATCCCAGGTTTCATCTATCAAGATGAGGTCCTCCTGCCTCCTGCAGCAAGGAAAACTCCCCAGCCCAGGGAGAGCCTGGGGGTCCCTGGGGACATCACTCTGCTCTGCTCCAAGCCAGTGCTCCAGGGCAGCCCATAGACAGTGTAAAACACTGCACTACCAGCTCTGCTAGACCAGTCATCTGGCTCCAGGACTGCTGCATGTTGGTGCACCTGTGTCCCACCAAGGTGCATCTCATTCCAGTGCCACCTGGTCTTGGACCTCCAAATACTGGTGTAATGTCCAGGGCTGACTTCCTGGCAAGTTCATGTCCTCACCCTGTGCCTCAGGTTATCCTTCCTTTACATGGGGATGATCACACCTGCCTGCCTTGTGGGATGGTAAATGTAACTTCAAGGCTTCAGATGGGAGATGTTGTAAATGTCAGCTCTAATCATTTATATGTCACAAGCTGGAAATACACTTTCATGTGTTCCCACCAGGCATTCAGGGAGTTAGGAAGAGTCTGGCATCTCTGCCGCACTGCTGCGTTCCTTTCCTTCCCATTGCACTGATGCAGCTGAGGGTAAAACTCAGCAAGATGAGTTTAATAGTGAATTAAAGTGTAGAAGGAAAGGGAATGAGGCTGAGGTCGCAGCACAGCTCATATACAAGAGACAAACCTACCCAGGCTGGTGGGTAATGAGTTGTCAGGATTGTATGTGGCAGCAGAATGGCAGGATTTGAAGTGGAATTATTGAACTGATTATGGGCAAGTTCTTGTATCTACATCCTGCCAGAGTGCAAATAATGAGCAGCAAACAAGGCAAGAGGCACACCAAGCCAGGAGGACAGGGAGACAAGTATTATCTGTCAGAGAGAGACACAAATTGAAAAAAGGGAATCATTAACAGAAGGAGATAAATCTATGGAGGGGAAAGAATGACAAGGAAAAGAGGTTTTTGCTGTACAATGGGACATACTCATTTTTTAATGCTATGTATCCCCAGCGAGTGGTATTAAGACACCTGGGTGCTGTGGTGTATCCAAGACTCTATGTGTCATGCCACAATGCTGTTGCATGTACCTTCTGTGGTCTGACACATGCATGCCTCCTAATCCGTATGTGCTTCTCTGAGCATGGGATATCCCCGTGAGTGATGAACTACTTTCATCAGCCCACACTAAATGTTGAGAATTAGCTGAGCTATAAGCCATATTTCATTTTAGGTTCCAGGGGAAAACAGTAGGAGATAGGATTTATACTCTCTGTATAAATGAACTTCATAAGATTTTCTTTGCAAGGAAAAAAAGAAATTGTGTCTGATAAAGTTCAGCACTTAAAAAAAAAAAAAAAGCACTGTTTCTAAAGTGAGAAAAAAACAACTTTTGTTATCACCAGTGATTAATTGAATTGATGTGTAACTGGTGTTCCAGAGCAGTGGAGATTAGAAACAGTGAAAAAGTATGCCCCAGTGGTCCCAATTCTGCTATTACCTGAAATTACAGTCCAAAGCAGACTGACTTGTGTGCCCCACAAATTCATAAAAATTCAAGAGCCACTCTCACCAGTCTACTTTTGATAAATTCTTTTTGATTCAGTAACCTTTCTTAATGGAATTTTTTCTCTCTCTTCTCTTTTCTTTACCCTTTTTTTCTCCAGTTTGGTCCACACATTTATTATTCCCTCCCACTCTCCTCCGTGGGAGTGCAGACCTCTGACTAAACGTCCATGTTGTAATCTGTACAGGAATTTACTGATGGTGCATGACAGAAGGGACTTAAAGAAAATTATGCATTTCTCAGATCTACCCTAGGGCACACAAATCAAAGTCTTCCCTGAACACTATATAGTAAAACTGAAAGTAGCTACACTTTATATGGAAATTAGATGATCCTAGGACATAATACAACTAAACATATATCAAAACACAGTGACAATGAATGTAGAAACTGCTTTTTCTTTAGTGAAGATATAAACCTCTATTTTGTTTTATTTCTCCTAATGTATGTCTTTTTCTCAGGTGACGAGAAAAAAAACCCACTAGGAATATGGATTCACTGGACAGGCTCCAGAGCTCAAAATTCTTTTTTCATTTTCATTTTGCTTATAGGCCACCTTTATTTTTCACCACTTTAAGAAGGGTATTTAGAGTAGGTCAGACATTAGCAAATACCCTGATATCCTATGGACTCAATCAGAAAGGGAAGAGCATAATGTGGGGGGGCAAGATCTCATGGTGCATCTAAGGCAGGGGGGATGTAAAGGAACTTGTCTAATTTTGCTTTCTTTTTCACTTTCCTGCTTGCTTTACAACAAAAGAAAAAGTAAAGTGTGGCGATGTGATACCTTGTACGTCATGCCTGCTGCTTTTGCCCAGGCTGGTTCCTTCCCTGGGGATGAGCCATTAAGAGCAGAGCCCCTCCAGCTGCTATTGTTGATGGCTGTGCAAAAGCAGCTGCCACATGCAGGTTCGTTGCAGATGAGACATAGATCCTACAACATCTGGGATTGTGTCACTTCCCTCCAGGGTTTATGCGGACTTCTCATACTGTTTTTTTTGATGAAATGGGGAATGGAAGCTGGAGAGATCTGCGTATGATTCGTACACTGAAACAAGCTGAAGAGGGACAGAAAAGGTTCTATGCCAAAAACAAAGAGAAAAGCACAATAGCTGTAAGGAAGATGATGTTTATTCCAGTGGTGTTCCTTGTTCAGCATTTGAAGAATTAACTTTTTGCAATACTTGGTATTGTCTTCTTCTGGCATGAAAAATCAGCTCATTTTGAAATAGCACAAGAAAAAAAGGAGATGCCAAAGTTCTGCATTCCTTGAGACTTTCAGTTTTGATGAGCTGATGGATTGGCCCAAGCCCTTTCCCATTTCCATATGTGTGTGAGATCCAATTGCAGCTTGCAGCACATCTTAACAGAGTGTGGTGATACAGGTCAGCTCATCCACGAAAGCAACAGGACACCAAAAGAGAAGCAGGAAAGAGCAGATAGCCAGAATAGAGCATGTCAGCTGAGCAGGTACAGGTTCAGGCTCCTATTCTGTGACAACCTTTCTGTGGGCAAGTCTATTAGTTTCTCTGTACTTCATTTACATATTCATAAACTCAAAATGAAAATAGTTTCCTGTCCCACAGGACCACTATAAAAGGTAAATTATATTAAATATTGTAACCTACTCTAATACTGTGATATCAGAGGCTGTTTAAGTACCAAAGAGAAAAGGAGGGATATTTTAATACGCAGTTTTCCTTTGTGGCAGAAGAGCAGATGGTGATGTCAGCCTTTAAAAGACCAACGTGACATTGGAAAAAAACCATTTGTGCTTTCCCCCAAAATACATAGAGGTCTCAAAATGTGGGAATCCATTAAGGGCCCGACTAGAACAAACAAATCACTGGGACATCACTATCTTCCTGGTGCTTGTATATATTGTGGAAATAGATTCCCATGTGGTGCAGGTGATGGCAGTGGGTAACTCCCTGGCTGGGGGGAGACAGCTGACCAAGGCAAGGGATTATCCCTCTTTACTCATTAGACTCACATCCAGTTTTGAGTTCTCTGATACAAAGGAAAGGCACCAGTAAATAGGAACAAATTCAGCGGCAGGCCAGCAAGACGGTCAGGAATACTTGCCCCATGAAGAGGTGCTGAGAGATCCGGACTTGTTCAGCCTGGAGAAGAGGTGGCTTTGGGGGTACCTAAGAGCTGCCTACCACCTGCAAGGAGGCCATCACGACATGTCCTGGGGTCCCTTCCCACCTCCTGAGGTCCCTCCCCACCTGAATGACTCCACCAGCCAAAATATCTCCATCTTTGTTAACATGAAAGAAGGAGAGAAATAGTTGTCTTCTGTGGAAAGATATTTGTTTATGTTTAAAAAGATCATGTATATAGATATAACACCTGGAAAAAGTCCTGCCAGTACACTGTATCCTGTAAATATCTGAGGATATGGAACAAGACCTGTTCAGTACCTGGGTCATATTTCTCAGCAGATGTTATCTCTTAATTTCTTTTACATGGCAGATGAGGTGTTTCCCCTTCAAACATTTTTAACAGACATCACAGGTGCCACTGAGAAATAGGTTTCCTGTCTTATTTTTTCTTTTCCTGTTTTGAACAAAATATAAACTGTCCTACTGAAGACAGAAAAGGAGCTCAGAGTTAAAAATGCCCCCATTTACAGCAATGCCTCACTACTGCTGTTCTACAACGTTATTGTTCATGCAAGCAACGCTACTAAGAAATCAAGGCGATAAAGGGGGAACCAGACGCTTCCGTTAATGTAAATACAGGTACCACAGCAAGCCCCTGGCTGCCCCTCCTCTCTCCCCACCGGCTGTGTGCAGATGTTTCTGCTTGGCTGAGGAACAGGCACAGTGTCAGAGGAGCCTGCTTTTCTGCACAGGAAAGGGAAAAGGCAGAGAGTGTGCCCATCCTGGGGTGACCAGCCCATACAGACCTGCTTGAGCTCGACTCTGGCAGCAGTGCGTGGCTTCCTGCAATGCCCTCCCCTCTACTGCCAGCTCCTCTGGCCCCACCAGGAGCGTTAGCATTGTTATGGCACACAAAGGTATGGCCCTGGCTTCTTCATGCCTCAAGCAGAATGTTAATTCCAACATTTTGGTAATTCCTTTCCCGCTTTACAGGTACAGTGCCCACCATACACACCTAATGCTGACTTTGAGTAGTTCTCTTATGTATCCTCCTGTGTTTCCAAGGCTTGCACGTGCCACAGTCTTCTGGGGAGGATTCACCCATGAATCGCTGGACATAGACACATGAAGGGTTGTTATTTATCACTTCTTTTCATGTGAAAATGGCTGTGCAGCAGTGCAGACAAAATCCCAGCTCAGCACTTGATGGATAGCTGACGCTGTCCTGCATCTGTAACAATTGCAAATGCTTTAGTATCTTGGGGGATAAAAACATACAAGGGGCATGGTCATAGTGTTCATTGCTTAGGCTAGATGTAGGTAGGCAGTATATCATCCTTCCAGATAACAACCAAGAGAGTGGATCTGAGATAGGCTATCTTCATGTTAAACAGCACTCTGTATTATAGCAGTGGAAATGCAGCCAGTTGCTTCCCAAACAGCAAAGCATGGCAGATGCCTTCACCATTGTGACCTGTCATGTGAAGATTTATAAGCCATGAGGATGCAAATGATTCAGTTCTCCCCCTTGGCCAACAAAAAAAAAATACTTGCTATTTGTTGGGAAAGTAAGGGCATTATTCTGGACTGGTACAGCCATCTCAGATGCTCAGAGATGCAAAGCCCATCACCCTGCTTCTCTGCTGGCACCACAATGCTAGTAACTCTCTCCTCTAAGCATGAGGGGGTCATGGACTGCAAGGACTGCATGGTGCTTGCCAGCTGAATCCCAGCAGCTGGTACAGAAAAGATTGATGGAAGGGCAGAGGGAGGTAACTTCACCAGGAAACATGACTGGTGCCTTCAGGAGGGAGACCTCTGCTATAGAAGAGAAAATTACAGCAAGAACAATGAATAGAAGAGGATCCTGGTTAAACTGTAACTAGAATAAAGCATACCTCTGAATGAGAAATGGGAAAATAGATCAGGAAAAGAGCAGAGGAGGAATGAATAAAGTTTAGAGAAGATGTGAAGGTTTGCTTAAGGTGGGTAAGGAAAGATGAAGGAGATATAAAGGGGACTGGAGAATTTGGGCAGCAGTTAGAAGGCAAACAGAAAGACTGTGGCAGGGGGGAAGAAATAAAGTCAAGAAAAAGGAGCAAAATAAAGGACAGGAAAAAACAGGAGTGCAGATGTTGCTGTAGCAAGTTTGCACAGGCTCTTGTGATGATGGTTACACGGATGCCTATGTGCTGTGCTCCCCACCTCCTCCTGGCTGCCCTGCATGAAGCCAGCACAGCTCTGCAGGACTTAAAGGCCATGCAGCACATCTTCCTTGCCTCAGATTGGTACCTCACCAACAAGGTCTGCTTACAGATTGGTAGCCACATGCTGTAGAGCCCAGGAGCCTGAAAGGCAATTATTTACCTAATGTTCATAAATTAATATCCAGCTCCTGGAGTCATCTGGCTCTTCAGTTTTTGGCAAGCTGTTGTCTTTCCTTCCCTTTTTTTTCCAGAGCATACAAGATAGTGTGGAGCTGTTGACGCGTTTAGTACAGGTTTATCTTGAAGACATCTGCTTATGCCAAGGGAATAGCATGAACTCCCAGTGACCTGTAGAGCCTGCATTCCTAATTAGCAGAAAAATATTCCGTAATCAGGGTATGGCCATTCAATGGAGTCTAAAGATAGAAAGGTTATGTACTTGTCTGGGTTCACAAATAATCGTTTCTGCCTATATAGCTTCATTCTGACCTAGAGTTAACCAGGTGCAAAGCTGGTAAGCAGCAGGACCAGATTACGCTGTCTCACAGAGTACATCTACCCCGAGGGCTTGCCTTATGTTTTTACTCACATTTTTTGCTTCCAACCTCTAACAAACATGTACAAACCCTTTAAGCATGACTGGGTAAGTGCTTTGAAACAATGCCCGCTTTTACGGCTGCTTTGCTGCAGGCCATCAGCCCTGAGAAGGTAAAACAAGCACAAAAAACTGAGCATGTGCCCTCCAGCATCCTCACACCATCCCCAGCACCTGCCAGCCTTTCTTGCCACTCACTCTCCATTTGCCTCCTACCCACCTCCCTTTTTATTTTTTTTTTTTTAAATTTGCTTCCTGCCCACCTGTCTTTCTATATTCTCCAGACCAGCATTCAGCTCCCAGAGCCACCCAGCCTCTTCCATCCACTGCACCACCTCACCAGGGTAAGGGGTCAGAAACTGATTTCTCTCACGTTGAACCTCTTCACCACAGTAAGGGTTTGGGCAGGAGCCCTGCCTGTGGCAGGCACAGGGAACCATTCCCAGGGCTGTTCAAATTACTGAGTGTGGTGGTAGCATTTTGGTTTGGAGTTTGGCAATGTTGACTTTAGCTTCCCTGAGGAAGGGCTTGGCTACTCCTGGTTTAAATAGCCTACAAGTGTCTTTTGTTGTGCAAAGGTAGCCACAAATGCACAGCTCGGAGCAGTGAGGGGAAAGGCAAAGGTGATATACCATAATACACCACTGGGATATGTCATAGTCAGATGGGTAATATGTGTAGGAGGAAAAAAAGATTGCCATAGACAGTAACAGAGCTGCTCATCCAGACGGCAAGCTGATCTTGAGATGCTAACACTCTGCCTTGTCTTCTCTTCTCTCCCAGCCTTCTCCCTGACTGGTAAATCCCTCGCTATTTCTCTACACTGGAGAACATTAAAAACTGTAAATCTCCATATCTATGCCTTGTTCCTTCTGTTGACTGAGTTGTTTCATGCACAAATGTATGTTAGAATATTTCTTATATGTCTAAGCTTAAGTTTGTAGCTGGGGAAAGACACTCCACTCTGATTCTATGCTCTTGCTAGAGGGTGAATCCCCACCTTCAGAACATCTATTTCACAACAGTGAGTGAGAATCAGAGTGAGTCTGCATGATGGGTCTATATGGTTTCTCTACAGAAATAAATCTGAAGGCAGTGCATCATCCGTATGGTTGTAAGGATGGCCTCCCAAACTAGAAAGCAGTGGCACAAAAGTCACCAAGAAGAGTCCTCCCAACACAAGAAGAGTTTCCAGGAAATTGTGGGTTGTTGCTGTGGAAGTAATAATTACAGTTCAGTTCACATATGAAGATCAGTTTCTTCTCTTTGCCAGTGATCAGGTTGCCTGTTGTCACCTGCAGGAATTCTGCTGTGGATTAATAAATAGGATGACATGATCTCAGATAAGTACACCTTTGCCCATCCTCCTTCTCCTCTCAGTTACAGGCAGTCAAAACTGTGAAAATCCACTGGGACCCCTTGAGAAATGTTCTTGCTTATTCCCCCCAAAATATAAAATCTATTCTGAAACAAAAAAAAAGAAGAATTTGTTGGTGAAATAAGTTATGTTGTGAAAAATACCATTAGCCACCTCCAGGAAATCCACAACGACTGTTCCTCTGTCCAGGATTTGTGTCTCTCTGACATGTTCCCTGCATAGTGTGTATGTTTGTGGATGCTCGCTGTTATCTTTGTTGTTTTATTTGCACAGGTGAACAGTGTCAATATTCCATGCTTCAGGTTGTCTAGAGGACAGGGAAGCAGTGATGGCTGATTTAGTTTTTTCAGGAGCAGTGTCCAAACAGTGATTATTAGAGCTGAATAATTCAGAAAGTTTTCAGATAATCTTAGCTTTCCAGGACAATGCTCATACTTCATTTTTTACTTGCATATTCACACTGAATTCAATGGGAGTAGGGCAGCACATTTACAGCTAAGCCTATCATAAATCACCTTTCTGCATCAGGGCCTCAATCACAGCCTGTTCAAAGATATTCCCTGGGGGAGAAAAAGTAAATAATTTTGCTTTGGCCCCACTTAAATTCCTTTTGTGCTCATTTTCTGTGACATTTTGAGGAATAGACCTTTGGTAACAGAAAAAAAGCATGAGGCAACAGGTTTTAAAGCCACATATGTAAGTTCTTGTGAAAACTCAGTTGTATGTTTGCATAAACAAGGATCCAGGCTAGGTTTTTCCACAGTGTTCCTGTCAGGAAACAGAAACGATGCATATGATTTATCAGAGTACCAGCAACTATGTACTGTGGATATTTGCTTTCAATCCACAGAGTTAAAGATTAGAAAAGGTATCTGTTGAATTCATTTGAATAACAAATAGACCAGGGAATCACAATCTGTTCTCAGCTATTCAATGGATGAAAACCAGTAATTCATTGAATATATTAGTCTCTCGATTCTAGTAATTATGAAAACAGTGTTAGAGATTTGAAAACAATAATTTTAGGAGCTGTACATTATTTCTATGAGTAACTGATAAGTTATGTTAATGTATGTACTTCTTGGCTTCTGTCTCAGTCACAGTAGTTCATAAGAAATCCTTCCCATTCACCGTTCAGTGGCTGGCTGACAGTCCACTCAGCCAAGCACAGGTATAAGGACTTCTAAAATCAAAGCAAGAGTTAACTACGTGTTCATGTGGTATTAGATTTTTTACTCCGGCTTGTAACTCATAAATTACAGTTATGAAACTTAGCCACCTACAACATTTGCAATCTTTTGAACAGTTGACCTAAGCTGTACCATGAGTACACAGGGTAGGCAATCTTGGACAATTTAATCTTGCATGAAAGCATAAATGAAAGGACTGCAAGGACAACCGGTAGCAAAAAGCAAGAACACTTTTGGGAGAGGAGAGAGAACACTGAAGATCTGTCAGCAGCTGGTATTTCCATGATCGATGTTCAATTTTTGCAGAATTTGGTTGGAAATTAAGGCAGGTTTTGCAGCTCTCCTCTCAGGCAGCTTTTCCCCAGCGTGTCCATCCCTTTGGCAGCCACTGCAGGGAGGTGCTGGGCTCCCAGGCTCTAGCATCCATCCTGGATGCTCCGGGCTCCTGCAGCCCCACCACAGGTGCTGGGCTTCTAGGGGCTCCCAGTGGGGACTGGGGACTGTGGCCTCCCACATCCGCAGCCCCATCATTTGGAGAACCGGGTATCAATTCTGCAGTTCAGGCTCACAGAGAGGATTTAAGAAATACATGCTCTTTGCTCAGAAGTCATTTAATCAACTGAAGTCAGAAGCAGCTGGATGCCTACAGAAAAATCTGGAAAACCAGCATTACATGTGGAAAGAAGAGGACAGAGCACTGAGAGAGATGGCGGATTGCCATTTTGTACTCACCCAATTAATATGTTCCTTCCTCCATTTGCTCACTTTGTCTTTCCAGGCTTCATAATCTCTGTTGAACAGATCAAGGGGTGGAGCTGAACTGGCAACTGTCACCTTATAACATCACTCCTATAAACACATAGTACTAGCACAGGCAGAAGGCATCGTCGTGCTGATCATCATCCTCTGAGTCAGCCATTTGCAAACACCTTCTCCAGGCTGTCATCTTGCCACTATGAATGCAAAATCTGAGTCAGAACCCAATTTAAACTGCTATAATTAACGGTCCCAATTTAACCAAACCTAGCAGTTTGTCATGTTGCATTCTCTGCGTGCATCTGAACATCTTGCGTCTGGGCTCCTTCGTGCTCTTCTGTTCAGCCCCTTGTGCTGTGGAGAGGCTGCTGCCCAAAAAGCATCAGCGGTTTTAGGCTCCCGTCAGGGCAGAGTCCAGCAGCAGCTGAACAACAAATCTTGTCCACGCCGGATTCGTTTCCTTGTTAAATAGCAAAGTACCAACCGTGATGGACTGGATGCTGCTGTGTGCTAGTCTATAAATACTGATGAGTATAAAGGGGGAGAAGCTTTGCAAGTCATTTGTCGGTGAAACAGAGATGTTGTAGAACGGAGCAGCTCACTGCAATGAGGGAGCTCCGGGGCAGAGCCCGGGCTGGCGAGAGGAAAACCTG
>NW_010289337.1:14845-22771 GCF_000700745.2 Antrostomus carolinensis
GCTGTTGTTACCAATGAATGCTTCACTCTGAGGAAGGTCTCTGGTCACTGTGGATGGCTTAGGAGTGTCCTCGCATTTATTTTTAGGGAATTCCCTGCATTTATTTTAGGGAATTGCAAATAGGTGACTTTTGGACTAACTCATGTTTTTGCAGCCACAGGTGGTGGCATGCCAAAACCGTGGGTGGAAACATATTTTTGAAAAATGTGTCCTTTTAAGATTTAGGGAGGATATTTTTTTCTTCCACTTTCTTTCCATTGCTTCCTTTCCCTTATCTTGCCATCCACTCTGAACAATACATTTGGTCCTTCGTGTTTTGCCGTTATTTGTTTTTACAGTGCTGCCTTGAGGCCGCCACTAAGAGCTCCTGTCTCTTGACCCAAGTGCTGAGCAAGGGCAACTGGAGAACCATCCGCTGCCCAGAAGTGCTTACAGACTGCATCAACTGGGAACACGTGAAGAGATGAACTCAAATCACTGTGCATATCCCTCTGCAAACACACCCAGTTGAGCCTGTTGCAATGGAATTTTTTTTAATGATACTTCTACACTGCACTACTTTCTGACAGAAATATCTACATGTCGAAAATGATCGAAATTTTTAAGAAGGCACAGAGAAACCCAGGACTCCCATGCTAGCTGTGTCAAACATTCATATTTAGCTGTTATTTGCAGCCTTCTCATGATGTTCATTATTTTAGCACCAGTTTTGCATATCACTGTGTAAATGATCATTACATGTCTTTAGAGCGAAAGAGAAATATATTTTTGACAATGTTTTTAAATGTCTACAACTGTACATTTCGAACTCTTGTCCTTCACTAGCTGTTAAAGAATCTGTGTATACACATAACAGAAATGTATCTAGTATTATATATCTGCATACACTTACATTACTGTACAGAAAAATTCCCATGGAGTTCTCATTTATACTCTCAATGACCAAGCTGAGAAATAAAAAATCTTGCCTCATCATACATCTTTCTACTTCAGTGAATTATTTTTTATTGATGTTGCAAGTCTCAATTTTAAATTCAGTTTTGATGAAAAAAGTGGCTGATCATCTGCCCTGTTATTATACAAAATATATTTCTATCAAGTGGAAGGAAATATAATTTGTAAAATTATCAATTACATAATGATTATAGTGGAGAAATACATTCTCTAACATAATTTGTGAAATGGAGAAATTTAATATGAAATAGTAGATTTCCAAATTTATACAAATAACACCAGATGGTGAGTAGCTAGTTTTAATTAAATTAGGTTTGATAATTATAGATGTTTAATTTTTAGGTTTTACTCAGATTAGAAAGAATGTATTATTTCCCTGTAAATTTATTTTTAGTTTCCTTCCAAGGTTGTGAATATTGTATTATTCACCGCTGCCTGGAGTGGCAGAGGGCTGTGGTCAGCTTTCTGGCAGCTCATTTCAGCCTGCCTCGGTCCTGCTTCAGCAATTTGGAGGATGCAGGACACCACACTTGGGCTGGGACCCTCCTGACAGGAGTCAGAGGGAATTTTGCCAATGGAAGCCGGAGGGAGTTTCTGCCACAGCACTGAAACATGTTTTCACAGCCCAGTCTATTGTCTCCACCACTGCATTTCAGCTGCTTTGGAGCAAGGGAAGAAGCCTGATGAGAATTATGTCCTTGCAGTTGCACAGAGTGGGATGACTGGTGCTTGGCCACTTGTGTTTCCATGCAGTGACTGTAGCAATCTCTTTACCCTTGCACTCGTTGCCACTTGTGTATTGCCACATTTCCTTGGAGAGGATCATTCAAGGGCAAAAGCCTGGCCAGCAGCACACAGCAATCAAGCGATGAGCCCTGGTGCTTGCACTCTGCTCTAACGCACCTTTTCTCATCACTACTCCTTTCCCGAGGTTCGGCTGGTCTGGTCCCAGCTTTGAGCCCACTGAGTCCCAGTGACTCCACTGAGCCATGGAAATATGCTTAAAGGTAAAAATGTGTCCAAGCCCTTTGTAGACTGTGGACAGAGTCCAAAGTCTATCTTGCAGGACCAGCTCCCTCATAATAAATGCTCACAATCTCATGGGAATCACCTCCTGCCTTTGGATCAAGCCAGGTGTAATCAGGACCTGTATAATTGAGTCCATTCTCATTTACAGGTTTTGCAGTTTCAGAATCACAGAATGGTCGGGGTTGGAAGGGACCTCTGGAGATCATCTAGTCCAACCCCCCTGCCAAAGCAGGTTCCCTACAGCAGGTTGCACAGGAAAGCATCCAGGCAGGTTTTGAACATCTCCAGAGATGGAGACTCCACAGCCTCCCTGGGCAGCCTGTTCCAGTGCTCCGTCACCCTCACAGTAAAGAAGTTTTTCCTTAGGTTTGTTTGGAACTTTCGGTGTTCCAGTTTTTGTCCATTGCCCCTTGTCCTGTCACTGGGTACTACTGAAAAGAGCCCGGCCCCATCCATTTGGCCCCCGCACTTCAGATATTTATAGACATTTATAAGATCCAGTCTCAATCTTCTCTTCTCCAAGTTGAAGAGTCGCAGCTCTCTCAGCCTTTCCTCATTCGGGAGATGAGTTTCAGCTACAAGTCCAAATGAATACTTTCATCAATTTTTTAGGTCACATCTGCAAAACAGGTGTTGGCTTTAGTAATGCCTGGGAATGCCCAGCCTCTCCCCAGGAGCAACATGCTGTAGGTGGAAATATCCACATGAGAATAACTGTGAGACATTTGCTCCTTCGGGCCTATCTGATGCTCAGGGGAAGGACTCTTTCAGTGTGACTGAATTTGTGGCATACTTTTCAATTGCTTGAGCTATTAACCCATCTCCTGGAGCCAGTGCACCATAAAAAGAAGTGGCGTGGGGAATGAAGAAGGTTGATTCATTGGATCATCACAGTTCAAATGCACTTGGAATAGTGTAATTGGAATTGAATATTATAATTATAATTGAACATTGTAATTTAGCATTTGAATATTGCAATTAAAAGACATGTTCAGGATCTGTCTATAACTCCTGGAAACCATCAGATGCTTGTGACTTCCAGCAAAGAACATTTTAGGCTGCAAGAAGCCAGTCCAAGGGCTTACTCTCCATTTTGGATGACAGGAAGAAACTTAAAAGATGCCTTAAATCACCTCCCCCACTGCAGCTTTCTTAGAGCCAGCACTTGGGCTGGCATGCAGGCAAGGTGGTGCTGTCCTGCCTCCTCTCTCTAAAGTCCTTTTTCTTTTATCTCAGTTTTCTCTCCGCAGGGTTCTTCTTCCATTATCTGCTGAGTGCAAATCCGTCTCCTGTTCTGCTTTCCTTTTTTTGTGTGTGCTGAAAAGTGGCCTCCCTCAATTTGTATTATATTGATTATGTAAATCAGCACTTCTCTTCTAGATTGCTTTTTCTTTGTGAACGGGGAGTATAATTTGCAGTCTTCTACCTGATAATTGTGAGGATAATTTGAGCTGTCTCTTTGTGGAGTCATCAGTGACTGTTTTAATTTCCATATGTGAGCAGTGTTGGGGTTTTTTTTAACTTTTTCCTCAATCTTGCCTCCTTCTGAACTACTGGATTGATTCTGCTGCTCATAACAGCATCACCTGAAATGCTTTTTGGAGTTTCTGCTGATAGTGAGATTGAAATTTGTCTACAATGTGACAGGTTTTTTAACATTTCCAGAAAAGACATAATCCCATAACTATCAGCCTGACAATAAAATTGTCTATCTGTAATGGAAAATTGAGTCCTCAAATATGGTAATTTTTTTCACTGCAAAAATGTTTCAGAATGAAGTAAAACAATACCCTTTTGTTGTGAATAGTACATGTCTTTCATTGACTTGAAATGCCAACTATAGATATCAAAATTAAAATAAAGAGAGGTTCGTGACATACTGTTCTCTTCAGCACTGAACGCAACCCACTTACAAAGTGCCATGTAGCACATTTAAGAGCAAATGAGATTTAATAAATCTATTTGCAAGGTTTCTAAAGGATAAAGAAAAAAAATCGAATAGCCTCTTACTGGCAAGTGTCTCAGAAAAGACCATAGCATTATTATGCCATTTTAGAAAAGAACTGCAAGCAGTTTCTTTCTCCCTTGTAGATATGATATTGGTATTGACTAAGAACTGAAAATATACCGAAGGTTTTAGAAGTTACAGGTGGAGAGGAACTCTGAGCCAATACGTTGAGGTGTGAGAGCCCAAGACAGCTCCCTTTCGTGTCAGTGGTCCTCTGGAGAGAGGTCTCAGAGCATCCAGAGGCTGCATAGAGCGTAGAGCTGGGATGTCCCTGCAGTGCCCTGGCAGGACGAATGAAAATATGATTACGGCTCCCTCTTTAGCTTTCCATTTCAGATCACAAGTTTCAAGCTTGCCTCTGGAAAAATGTGGTTGTGATTGAAATAGTTTCTTTGGGACAGAGTTTCACTAGGAATTGCACCATTAAAAAAGAGAAAATATCTTAAAATGTAGCAAAATCTAAAAAAAAACTTCTCTCAAATTTCTTGCCAAAACATTTCTAGCACAAAGGAAAAAAAGTTGACAAAGAAGTTTTATTTTTACAAATTCACAATGTTTCATTCTGCTATTTTAATGAAGAAAAAAAAAAATCAAATGCTACATAAACTTTCCTAAATGCAAAATAGTTTGGAAAAAGTATCAGTATGTTCCATTCCAAAAATGCCCAAAATGGGTGACATCTTCACCCAATCAATATGCTTTTTTTATTTCTGTCTCCAAGAGAAATGTCATTGTAATTAGTACATTTTCATGAAATATTTCCCTTTGGACAAACTGGCATTTTCTAACAGGAAAATATTCTGTTAGAAAATTTCAGATCGATGCTACTGTTAACACACTATTCAATTGCACCTGCAAATAAACTCATGCATCTGGGCTCCGTTGAAATCTGGTGGTAATTCTGTCAGAGGCTTCAGAGTCTAGAATTACAAATATGTAGGTACGTGTGTATGGATATACGTATCTGTATCATTTATATGTATCACCTCTCTTTTACATATCTATACCTAGATAATTATAGCTCTGCTATATACACACCAGGAAAATGACTGCTCTAACAGATGGGCGTCCTGCAGGAAACCCTAAGAAGAGCCAGGGTTGGGGGAGAAGCGAGGCAAAGGCATATGTTTTGTTGTAGCTTGAATTACCAGAGAGCTAATCCCCAGGAAGGGGGTACATTCGACCTTCTGCAGCATGGGGAAGGTTAACCTTTAATATTTCTCAGTCAACACATTCCAGGGGAAACTTTCTGTTTCACTGCAGCATTAAAAAAGCATAAAGATATTTGCAATTTTAGCAAGATGGAGATTTTTTTTCAGCACTAGTCATGCAATTTGTCAACACTGTACTAGCTGAACAGTCAGTAAAATGAGGCTCTTAATTCTTGAAATGTGGCCAGTTTCTCGAATTTAAACAAAATGGCCCAAGATGTTTATTTCCATTCTTGGTTTGCTGGTTAATGGTTTGAATGTGATATTAAGCATCATTTTCAACTGGTGAAAGGTGAAACGATTGGAATTAATAAGAAAAGCTATATTTCAAAATGTATGGGGCAGTATTGCTCCCAGGAGAACTCCCTGATAGATTTAGGGTAGAGAGAGTCAATCCTTTATTGTCATGCCTGCCCTGTTCTTAAATATTCTGAGACTAAACTGAACACTAAAGTATAACACTGGAAAATAATATGCAACTAAGAATTTAGTGATAGAAACTTGCATCCTCATAGGAAAAATTTCAGAAGTAAGTGAAGTTGTTTGAATGAAAGGACGGGGGGAGACAAATCTGTCAATGAGCATTAAGAACACATTTTCAGTGCAAGCACAACAGTGCTAAAACCTAGAGATACAAATACAAAAGGCTAAAAAATAAGCTAATAAATTCTCAGTGCATGCACAATAGTACTAAAAAATATAGATATAAGTACAATAGGCTAAAAAATACAGATATATATTCTCTGTTAGCAGTGCGTAAGCACATGTGTGTCTGTCCGGATGTGTGAGTGCATGTCCGTGCACATACCCATGGAGCTATGAAGCAAGGGCATCCCTTTCTCTTTGACATTTACATAGAAATATCTTTCCTCACTAGTTCTGCTTTTGAAAATTCAGTAATACTCCTTGTCTTGAGCCTAGTTCAAAAATCCTCTGAGATTCATCTTCCCTTCTGACCTTAATTCTGTTAGTCATGTCTAGCTACTGTAGCAATCTTTAGGTTAAAGTATGATTTATTGCACACATTCTGAGAATGGAAGCTTTCACTTCAAATATTTTTGCTTTTGTGTATTTATGTCAGAGCTCTAGCATTGCTCTTTCAGTGGGGAAAGACGGAGATTATGGGCTTGTTATCTGGCCAGGAGTTTCTGTACTTCAAAAATCTAGGTCTTGATAAGCTGTCTCCCCCAGCAAAGAAATTAATATCCCTGCTGGGTTTCTTAGGGTAGTAGGTTCTGTATATACCAAGTATCTGTCTATTCCTCAGCATTTGCTGTAAGAAATGTACACATGTATGTGTAAATTTGTGTGTGTGCATAAATGTGTGCAAATATTTCTGTAAATATTTTAAATTATATATTATGATAATTAAAGATAATATCTCTGTATATGGACCTCAAATGAGGTTTGTTCTGGTTGCCACATCCTGTGGATTCATATTGGAAGCTCTTAGGTATACTTCATTAACATATCACACAGAATTGACAAATGAGGCTTCAAAATCTTGGGTTAACTACAAAAAGGTTAGAATCATAGAAACATAGAATGGTTTGGGTTGGAAGGGACCTTTAAAGGTCATCTAGTCCCCTGCAGTAAGCAGGGACATCTTCAACTAGATCATGTTGCTCAGAGCCCCGTCCCACCTGACCTTGAATGTTTCCAGGGATGGGGCTTCTACCACCTCTCTGGGAAACCTGTTCCAGTGTTTCACTACCTTCATTGCAAAAAATTTCTTCCTTACATCTGGTCTAAATCTACCCTCTTTTATTTTAACACCATTACCCCTTGTCCTATCACTATAGGCTCTGCTAAAAAGTTTGTCCCCATCTTTCCTATAGGCTTCCTTTAAGTATTGAAAGGTCATAACAAGGTCCCCCCAGAGCCTTCTCTTCTCCAGGCTGAACCACCCCAACTGGACGCAGCACTCCAGGTGGGGTCTCACCAGAGCAGAGTAGAGGGGCAGAATCACCTCCCTCGACCTGCTGGCCACATATGGTGGGGTCTCTGTTTAATTTGTACAGGGAGATGAAAGAGCAAACCTTGCTAGTCCACCCACACTCTCTCTGTCTGGCTAAGGTAACGAGCACAATGTTTCTGTTATAAGAGACTTCACTCCTTGCATTAGAGATGGCAGTGAAGTAGACTGAGTTGTGCTAGATGTTAGACCTATGCCAACATCCTCCTCACTCACTCTCCCAGGTGCTTTAACTACAGGTGAGACACAAAGGCTGGTGGTACCTGCTCCAAGGGGAGAAGAGTCGGGACCAAAGAGGTAAATGCTGGAGTGAGCTTTCAGGAGTGGAGAACACAAGTTATGTGCCATGCATTTGTTTGGTTTCAGAGCTAGCAATAAATCCAGACCCCTGGTAGGACCTAATTACCTCCCACCTGAACACTAACTCAGAAGCTAAGTGCTGTCAAGGAGAGATGGGGACTCATTTCCAAGAACACAGGCACAAACACATTTTTATTGGCCATAGAGAATGGTACTGTGTGTGCCAATATAGCATGGATGTCTGACTCAGAACATAAAGTGCAGGTGCCAGCAGCATGAAGATGCTGCTAAGAAATACCAGCTCTCTGGGACTGCAAAGTATCAGCTGTATGGGGAGACCAGAACTGGGAAGAGAAAGAGCTTCTGATGACCGAAGATATGTTTTCTCTGCCATCTCATCAGCTCCCCTCACACTCTTCAGCCTGGAGTTGGAGTACAGAGCCGTGGTA
>NW_010289337.1:22800-29059 GCF_000700745.2 Antrostomus carolinensis
ATCCAAAAACTCTGATCCTCTCTTCCACAGGGAAACGTGCAACCTCAGAGGCTCTTCATCCACATGGAAGAGGAGTGAGAGGACAGCGCTAAATAAATGCAGCTATTCCTCTCCTCCTCACGGGATGTTTCCAGCAGCAGATAAGACCTCGTGGCTTGTCCTCATCCCTGGAGTCTGCTCTAGGAGGTAATCTCCGGAGAAAAGAAAATCAACATTACTGTATTTTGTACAGTGCCTTTGCACAGTGTATCCCTGATCTGACTGGGCCTTTGGGCACTCCAGACCTGCAGGTAATAACAACAAACAGTGACTATCTCTGAGGATGAGAGTGGGAAATGAAATTGTCCTTGGATAAAAATAGTTCCTTTTGATTGTGTATTTTCTGCTGGCTCTTTGCCTTCAGGCAACATATGACAACTTGAGGAGTGCGTTTTTTTATCCCCTAGGCAATGTTTTATTGCTCTCTGCCTTAAAGTCAGTCAATATTTGTAATTATCTGTCCATCCCACAGGTAACTGCAGGACATTTTGGAAAAAGAAAAAAAAAAAAAAAAAGAATGAAGATGGCAGCACCATTTCTGACAAGATTTGGAGAATTAAGATGACAAAAAGTAAGCTAGTGGGCTTAAACCTCCTGCACGGATCCGAGAGACTTTCTTGTTTTTCACATCCTTGTGGTCCTTTATACTTAACGTTATGCTTACTATGCAAAACCCATGTAGGTGCAAGCGTAGTGTCTTTCTGTGTGTATGCACTCGCATATGACTATATTTGCTTATTTGCATATGTGTATGAATACATGCAGCATGTGTGGGTGGTGAGAAGCTAAAGGAACATTTTCAAGGTTGACAAGAGCAAAATTTGATCCTTTTTCAACTGGTCGTCTTTTTCTAAGTGTTTGCTGAGGCAGCAGGAAAAAGAATCCCCTTTTGGGCTGCAGCATGCAGCGAGACCGAGGCTGCGGGAGGATAAAAACCCCAGCTCATCAGCTTGGTGCCGAAGAGTTAACTCAGCACATGGAGTTTTCTGTTAGCATGGGGTTATGCTGCCGACAAGCCTTGATAGTACTGAACGTCCTCTCCTCCCTCAATGCAAGCCAAGCAGAAACTTGCCTGGAGATGAGTCTCTTGAACTCTGCACGTAGGATCCTAATGGTCCGCGTCCCTTGCCAGCTATCAGTGACAGAGCTGACACGGAGAGGCAAGAGAGGGCACAGCTGGCACACAAAACCCTGCCATCAGCATGCCCACATCTGCTGAATCTGTTGTGAGCAGTTCACCCAGCTGGGATTTTAATACGGCTACATCCCTCCTTTTGGAAAGTGGTATTTTTCCCCCTTAATAATAGAGATGTGAAAAAAAGAACCAACGCCAAATTAAATGTTTTTAGGATAGCACACGTGTGTGAAATTTTAGGCCTGTTGACCTTGGCAGGGTCCCTGTAATAAATTAGTACAAAATTAGTGGCATTTGTTGTTCTGAAAGGCTGCCAGCCACAAAGGCAAAGGCAGGCAGAGGGAGAAGCAGCCTGCTGATGCAGGGCCCAATCCTGGAGATCCTGCCTGTGATCCCACAGCGCTCTGCAGGTTTGAGTGCAGGGTGCCTGGTGGGTAGTGGCGAAATGAGGGGGTGGATGTGTGGCACAGTCAGTCCTATGCTTCACAGTTCCTCAACTGCAGCTGCCATCAGTGGGAGTTTATGGCACCAGGCACCCTACACCCAAACCTGCAAAGCACTGCAGGAGCTCATGGGTGCTGACAGCTCTTGTCACCTCCTGGGAAGTGCTCAGACCCACACAGGACTGGGCCACACACACCACTCCCACCTGGCATCTCACCTTTCGGCTACTGACACTGGCTGCGAACTTGAACAGATTTTTTTATTCCATGGATGGACAGACAGCTCCTGGCTTGACCCAGCAGATTCTTTTCCTTTCTTCCATGGCCTTTATATTTTAGTGAAATGCCTTAAATAGCTTTTGTGTTATCATGCTTTTCTGCTGACCCATATTCTTAGCACAGGTTCAAGCCCAGCCGGCAGCTGCTCCAGGTTCAGCTTGCTACATCCTCCTTGGGTACCTGGGGAAGCAGAATTAGTTATCTGGGAGGAGAACCAGGCACTAGAAGCAGGGGAGGGAAATGTAAACTAGCACAGGTTCAAGCCCAACCGGCAGCTGCTCCAGGTTCAGCTTGCTAAATCCTTCTTGGGTACCTGGGGAAGTAGAATTAGTTATCTGGGAGGAGAATCAGGCACTAGAAGCAGGGGAGGGAAATGTAAAGGACAGCCAAGTTCCTGGAGGTGCTAGGGCTGAGCCCCATGTTCAGTTTCTCTTTCTGCTGTGACTCCTGCAAGCCACAGCCCCTCAAAGGCATGAATTTGGGCACCGATTTAAAAGCTGCGTGTCCTGCTAGAGGTAGGGCAAGGGTTTATGGCTGGAGATTATTTACAAATCCTGATGCTGGACTTTCAGGTGTCTGGCCCTTGGGGTGGAGCCCAAAGCCAGAGATAAGGTGCTGAGTTCCCCGCGCCTCTGAATAAAACCAGAAGAGCCTGTGGGCTGAGCATACAGCCTAGTGTAGGTTACCCCATACAAAACGCTGACACTGGCTGCATGACATAACAGCACCACTTCTCCACCTCGTAGGACTTGGAAGCATGTATGCTGCAAGAAAGAATGGATTTGCAGTGGAAGCTCAAACAGCTGAATGCATTTGAGGTTCCCATCTTCCTACCTCCACCCCTTTCACACAGTATCCTCGTGACAAGGAGTTGGGATGGCAGAGATCCCAAGGAAAAGTCCCTTTTCTCCGAGTCTCCACTCGCTCCTCTTAAAACTGTTCATTTTTCAGAACCAGATAAGAAATTTGTTAAATTTTACTTTCTCCTAGCACAAGGACATACGGGTGCCAATCTTGGCTCAAAGGGGGTCTTTTTTTTCTAGGCAAGATTCAAGAGCAGACTAGTCCCTAGGAAGATGGGAAAACATGGATTTGAACTTCTGCAGAAGGAGAGGAAACCAAACTTGTATTTGCCACAGCTAGGGTGAGCACCTTCACGACACTACTAGGAGGTAAATAATATGTCCCTGTTTTCTCTATCCCCACTGTGGGCTAAGAATCCATTTTCCAGTCTGGACCACCCGGAAAATACACAGTTTGTGGATGTCACCAGACTTAAGCATGTGATAAGGACTGAGTTTTGCTAAGCTGTGAGAAAGTATTCAGGTGCTTAAGAATCCTAGAGAATACAGCTGTCAGAAACGTGGCTGAAGATTTGAGGCATCTGCAGGAGCAAGCATAGGTTTATAGGCTCTTACTCCTGTACTGGTTTACCAGAACCTGTCCATATCCCTTTCCAGACTTGAGCCTTGCCCTGTTCATAGCACAGCAATAGGGTTCCGTCACTGATCAGTTTTATGAAGTCTCATTAAATTGCTGAATTAAGTTTTGCCTCCAAAGTCACAATGGTATAATGAATGCTTATGCTGTAAGCTGGTAAGCCCACAGTGACTGGTCCTTCCAAGAGCAAAACATTTTCTTTTCAGTCTGCTAACTCATCTGGAAGTCTATAAATATAGAGGGCAATTCCATATTTCCCCAAATAAGAGATGGGAAAAGGTTGGGGTTTTTTTTGGTTCTCCAGTGAAAAAAGATGTTTAATTACAGACCTCAGAAAGAACTTAGGCAGGACTGTAGTTGCAAATATGACAAAGAAGATCAATCTTTCAGAGGCAAGGTAACAATAAGTAGACAAGAACAGACCCATTAGCAGCAAGAACCCACTACACTTGCCTAAATATTTCTAAAAGAACTGAGAATGGAAGCAGACCAATAGGCACCAAAAAATGCCATGGAATGACTCTGGTCAACTGTTCTGTAGTTCCTAAATCCACCTTTTCATAAACTGGAGAGGAAATAATAGAGCACTGCAAACACCTATATTAATTGTCCAGGCCCTGGTATTGCAAAAGTAAAATATGATCATTCATCCCTCAATTTAAGGAGTCCAGAGAATGTCCATTCTGGTTTAGCTCTGTTGAAGAGATATTGCATAAGGATACATTTTAATCTTTAATGAGAGTTTGGACCAGACAATTAATTTCTGTCTTTAATGAGGAAGATGTGGATAATATTGCCCGCTTACTACTACGGGGTTGGATGAATGTTCCTATGAAAACAAAAAGTGATGGTATGTTTCTCCCCAGTCAAATGTTTACAGGAAAATCCTTTGCTGACTTGTTGGCCACAAATAGAAATCTCATAGGGAAAATCAAAGTTCTGCTCAACTTCAGGAGTCCCATCATTTAGTCTTAAAGTTCAGATTTTGCAGGAGGAAATAGGAAAATAGAGAATAACAATTGCAATTTTTTTGAAAGAGACAAAGATAATTTAAACCCAGTCTGGGAAGGAGATTAAATACTTGTTGGGAAGCCAGAACTACAGTAGAACATTGATTTTTTTTATTATTATTTTTATTTTTTTTTGTGCCACACATTCAGTCCTAATCCAAATATCTCCCTTCTCGGATACTTTTCTCTCAGGGGTTACTGAACATTGTGACACTTTGAGGGAAGGTGTCCACTCTGCTCCTGCCCCTTTCCCAGTGTTTTTACAGAGGTTCTACAAGGCTCCAGAAGTCACTTACCCTCCTCTTGGAGCAGTCCCCAAGTTCAAGCACTACAGAAGGTGCCTGTGCCAAGCACTGAAGGTCTCTGCTGAGATGCTCTGAGCATTCAGGGCTAGGCTGAGGCCACAGCAGAGCCTGGAGATGTCGCAGTGGCCCCTCAGGAGTGCTAAAACACTGCAAAGGACCTTAACACCTCTCCAGAGCAGCTGACGACCCAGAGGGCACAAGCATAATCCGTAACCATATTGGTCCCATCCCTCCCATACCACCCCCTTGCCTCCCACATGCACCCTGCTGTGAGCTGTGTTCATCCAAAATGACATTATGCTCACGTGCTTTTGACACCTTGAGTCAGACAGACAGACTTGTCTGTAATTTCCTAAGCTCTGCCATGGGTGGTTATAATTCTCAATTCTGGCATCTGCCAAGAAGCCCCCTGAGACAGGATCACCAATAGACTTTTACCAGGGCTTATGTTCTGTACTGAATATCCCACAGAAGCAGCTCAGCTACATAAAAAATTGCTAGCTTGCACTATTTTTGATTTCTCAGAGAAGCCTCCAACACGCTGACTGGTACCTAGGAGCTGTTACGTGCCCCAGCAAGTCAAATGCATGTAATCATAAAGTAACTGCAAGGGTGAATAATGTATCACACTTCCTCCTTTGAACATCTGGACTCACAGATTCTATGTAACGAGCAACAGTCTGTGTATTGCTGGGATCTCAATACAGCTTGAGGAGTAGGTTATATATTCATACAGTGTGATGTGGCAGTCCTTCAGCTTATATGTCCCCACAGAACTATAGGACCTGCCATAGACCTCCAGTGATACTGCTGGATGTGAGACTGGTCAGGAATGCAGATCTGAAGGAAACCAACAGTTTTAGGTTTATGTGCATCAAGTCCATTCTAGAAACGGCAGCACTAAACCCCAGCTCCACAGGGTGCCTAACCAAAAACTGGCATAGGTTATGTCTCCTCTAGTGAAACAGGCCCAGGGCACAGGCACAAGGTGTTGCATGCTCTTCTCCACGCTGTCAAGTATTTAGTATGGGCCCTGGAAAGGTTTTGGTGTGGATTGAATAGTGCACTTCCAGACAGCAGCCAGGGTCAGGGATTGCTACGGGCCAGAGGGCTCTCATGGCTGAGCACTGCGAAGGGAAAGGATTTCATTGCTCTGGTTTAAGCACCTGCTATTCAACACACGTAGGTCCAAAGCTGGGAGTATCAGCTCAGCTCAGCCTTGGAGCTCCTCCATTCTTACCTGTGCCTCCCTGCTAAGCCCGACTGCCCCAGGCCAGGCTGCTCCATCAGCATAACTGAAGGCATTGCCCCACCTCCCCAACAGGATGTGGCTACAAAATTCTCCTGGAACAGGAGATTTCTGGGCTCAGACACACAACACCAGTGTATTGGGTTTGCGTGCAAGGTTTTGGTAGTGGCAGGTGGGGCTACAGGGCTGGCTTCTGTGAGAAGCTGCCAGAAGGTTCCCCCGTGTCCAACAGAGCCAATGTCAGCCGGCTCCAAGACGGACCTGCTGCTGGCCAAGGCCGAGCCCATCAGCAGCAGTGGTAGCACTTCTGGGATAAGATATTTAAGAAGGGGGATAAAACCGCTGTGCAACAGCAACTG
>NW_010289337.1:29131-45771 GCF_000700745.2 Antrostomus carolinensis
CCTGCAGCCCATGGAGGTCCATGGTGGAGCAGATGTCCCCCTGCAGCCCATGGAGGTCCGTGGTGAGGCAACTGTCCCCCTGCAGCCCATAGAGGTCCATGGTGGAGCAGATGACCACTTGTAGCCCGTGGAGGACCCCACGCCGGAGCAGGTGGATGCCTGAAGGAGGCTGTGACCTCGTGGGAAGCCCGCACTGGAGCAGGTAGAGGAATCAGGAGTGAAGCTGAGCCCAAGAAGAAGGGAGGGGTGGGGGGAAGGTGTTTTAAGATTTTTTTTTATTTCTTATTTTCCTGCCCTCATTTGATTGAAAATAATTAATTCCCCTGAGTTGCATCTTTCTTGCCTGTGACAGTAATTGGTGAATGATGTCTCCCTGTCCTTATCTTGACCCACAAGCCTTTCATTATATTTTCCCTCCCCTGTCCAGCTGAGGAGGGGAGTTATAGAGCAGCTTTGGTGGGCATGTGACATCCAACCAGGGTCAGCCCACCACAACCAGCTAAATCTGGCCTAACCCTGAGTCTGCAGCCCCATCTTGGTAGAGAAAAGCAGGAGCAGTGAGCAGCAGTGTCTTTCTCAGCTGTTTTTCTAAAGGAGGAGTGATCCTCTGCAGATTGTTCATGGTGAGGAGAGGACACCTACCTCTATGTCACACAAGGACAGAGTGACAGCTGTGACCCAACCATCCAGATCTCCCATGGAGCGTGAATTCTTTCCTCACGGACTCAGGACTAGGAAGACCAAGATCTGATGCTGTAACACCTAGGAGCAGGTGGGACTTCTGATAGATCTGGAGTTTGCTGCTACAAATAGTAACCTCAAATTTCCATTTTATGGGGAATTCCAATGTTTTTCATTCATCTTTGGCATAAAAAGCCCACAGGTTTAAACTTGCCATACTGCAGATTTTTGTAAGGAAACAATTGCTGTCAGCTGAAATGTTTTGCTTCTGTTTGGATCTGGAGAACTTCAATTTTGTCATTTAATTTTTATATATGAATAAAGCATAAAAATTGTTTTAATTATAAGAAATATCAGATATGGTAATGCAATAATTCATTAGTATTCTAATTGGTAAGTGTTACTGTAACTGGTATTTGCTTTGGTAATTGGTATTTTAATTGGCAATTGCTATTCCAAATGGCCATTGGGGTAATCCTTACTAGTAACTAGTAATTACAATGGAAATTGTTAATTGGTATTCTAATTGATTTGGTAATTCATATTTGGTTTTCTCAGTGGTAATAGAGCAAAGTGGTCATTTGTAATAGATAATTGGTTTGGTAATTGATTTAGCTATTGGCATTGTAATGAGTACAAAATAAGGGATCAAAACATTAATTTATTAATAATATAAAATATGTAACATTTTGAAATGAAAGCTCATTTATGAAACTGACAATAAAATGTTTCCAAACAAAAATAAACCTTACTAAAATGTCTAATTTTAAGAAAAAAGTCTAATTTTAAGGAGTTTTTAAAAGTAGAAATTCATGGACATCAACAAGATCCTTTCAGTGTTTCAGTTTCAGCAAACAGTTATTTGCCATTATAATTATGAATTTTTGACTGGCCTACCTGTACTATCCTGCAGAATCAACACCCAAACCTGCTACAGAGCTGGTCTGTCACCTGGCTGCTACTGCTGTGGGATAACATAGTGGGGTAAAGCATCTCTGCAGGTACACAGGCAGTCTTGTAACCACTTACATCACTCAGAACTCTACAGCATCAGCATAGCCGCCTCTGAAGAAAGTCTTAAATCTTACTGAACCAAGGGTGAGTTTACAGGGGCAATGGGTGAGGGGTCTCCTTTCCTTTTATTAAGATGATTTGGCATGTGCAGGATGACATGGTAAGTTAGGTTAACGATTGGACTCGATCTTAAAGGTCTTTTCCAATCTAGGCGACTCTGTGATCAGCCCCATGGCAGGGCTGGACCTGCTGAAATCCAGCCCCAGCAGTACCCACCCACACACCTCCTGGGCATGGTTCCCAGAGGAACATTTCCTCGTTACACTGCTTTGAAACATCCCCTCCTGAACTATCATCTGAACATCACATCTCCCTGCAGATAGGGCAGAATTTTCCCCAAGATTGCTCTTCAGCCAGGATATTTAATGCTGTATGAAGTCAGATACGGTAAAAGAAGCCAGGTCATCAAACAGACTGTACCTTCTTTCCCACATACATATGATTATTTTTTCCAATACTGGGGATCCTTTGACATACTGCAATACAGGAAATGGGAATCCATAGTGCAATCCACTATTTAAAGACACCATGTGACTTAGAAAAAAAAAAAAAAGAAAAAACTTTGGAATGCTGATATGCTAATGTCACCCATATAAAGGCAGCAAGACTAAGATCTGAAGGGAAGAGTAACTAAAATTGCTCACTACGTTCTTTGATGCAAAAAATACTCGGGTGCTTATATAACTGATGGTACAAATTTTCACAGAGAAATATCCAGAACTGCCAGTACTATTTCTGTCCTGTTATGGCCTTTGTAAAACTATTGATTTTCTTTCAAATGCATCAAGTTGAGCTTCCAATGTATATTCTTCCTGGCCAAAATGTTTTGCCTGAAGATGTTTGAATATCTGGCTCATTAGACTGTGTGCTTCCATGATCAGCATAGAAATCCAAGATAGAAAAGACCCTTTTGGTCACCCAGCCCAACCCTTGGCACTGCAGAATTGTTCCCTCTCCCTCCTATAGATTTTTGACTGTTTTATCCAGCCCAGCTATAAATGCCTCAGATAATGGATTCCCCTGGAAAACTGCTCACCACCAGTGACCACTGTTATTATGAACTGGGACTGGGATTACATCCAGTTACAAGAAGGGAGATTTCAATGTGATACATACAAAGGAGAATGGAGGAAGCAGACAAAGGAAAGCTATGAACTGAAGACAAAGAGCCTGTGTTTCAAAGTAAAAGACCCACCACCTAACAAGAGAGTACAATTTTTGAGACTGCATCTATTTCAGACAATCAGAAGGTAATCTGGACCTTTAACTACACAACCAAAATTCCTCAAAGTTGGGTGGGTTTTTTCCATCAGCCAAACCTCCTTCAGCAGGTAGCAGGAGTTTTGATGAGAGTTCAGTTGCTAAGACAGACATTTTGAGGGCCTGATCTACAAACAGTAAAGTTCTGCTTGTAATTTCACCTACCTGAATTCCAAGAGAGATTTTCTTCTGTTTCCTCTACTTCAAATAATAACAAGGATGAGGAATTATTTTTAGGAGCCTCCTTATAAACTGAAATATAAGGGTGCATTTCTCGCATCATTTTTGAGACCAGCTTTATCCTTCTTAAATTAATTTCAAGCTCTATGAGGGTTTCAGCAAAACAATTCAAAATGCTTGTCTCTACTACCTAGTAATTCAAGGCTGACTTGTAAAACCTTAAATAATGTTCATGGATTTTATAGCGTGCAATTACATTTTTCAAATGCTTCTCCTTTCTCTTATTCTTTTCTCAAGTCTTGTTTAATGTAACCAACCAAAAATAAATTTATTTCTGATTTGAAAATAGTTAATTCAAATAAAGCCTGGCTAACATTTGCAAGTCATTTGCAAATGCCCTTACAGCCTGCAATCACTACTCTCGCCTCTTCCGAAACCACATTCACTTGTGTCTCTGTGTGAATGATTGTGTGTTGGGTATATTTTTTGAGATACATCAAGAAAACGTGATATATTACTGCTGGTCAGTATGTGTACCACATATTAATTATTATTCACATGTAAGGGTTTTGGCTGTGTCTACATTGGAGCCCACAGCAGAGACTCCTTCAAAATTAATGATGAAGATACCTGAAGAAGTTCTTCCTACACAGTAAAGACATTAGCTGGGGTCAAAAACACTAAGTAGCCACCCTGTGCACCATTGTGCCTAACAAAGCCCACGTGCACCGAGTTCTGGCTCTGTGGTTTATTGATAAACTGTAGTGCTTCTGGGGCCGGTGCAAGTATTAGTATGGGCTGATCACACCATGCTCCTTTGCAGGGCTAGGCTTGTCCTTCATTAATCAAAAGGCAGCGTTGAAGGATTTGCTACCTTATTTCTACCGCAAGAAAAAGCAAGAGAACCATAAGTCTTATTAAAAAGCACAACATTAAAGACCTAGCTTTCTACCTTTCCCCAACTCTTCAGCTCTGAAGTAACCTCTCTCCTGACATCATCAAATGCTCACCTTCTCTCTTTTTGCATATATTTTTGAAGCTAGTTTTAGCTTGAAGCTAAAAGCTAAAGCTGGTATCAGCCTCTGGCTGGGGCACCTTCCATGCTAGTAGCAGTGCTGGTCAAGTGATTGCCAACATTACTAACTTGGCACTTTTTCCTTTTATTTTTTTTTTCCCCTTCCTTCTCCCCAAGAGAAACTGCAGGAAAATACAGGACATTTTGTTTTGAATCCTGACTTATATGTTTGGTAGTTTCAGTACCAGTTAAAAAAACACAAAGTTACATCACCAAGTTAACCTTCAAACCTTCACTTCTCCTGTGAAGTGCAGTAACATGATTCTGGAGAAGGTGGTTCAACACCAACATTGTCCTAAGGACCAGCAATCATCAAGTGCACTTCCATTGCAGGCAGCAATGCAGCATGAGGACATCAGACAGGTTTAAACACATTAGCTCAGGTACTGGCAGCTGATTTACTACAATGGCACGGAGCTCTACATGTACTAATTTAAGTTGCTTCTCAACTAACAGCTGTGTCCTTGCAGTAATTGCTATGACTTTTATCTGCTGTTTTCTAGAGTCTCACTGTAAGGGAGACCAAAGTGGAATCAACTCTAGATCAAGACACCTACATTTTGGTATGTATGTGCAGGTGTTCAGGTGTTAACTATAGATGTCCAAGCCCCCAGGGGAAGTCAGCAGAGAGGTATTCTCTGCAGTCAGTAGAATTTACAGAGTAATTCAATTAGCTCCAAGTTACAAACCTAGAGCTTGACTGGGCTTCCAAAACTAGGTGCATCTGAAGTTCCTGGGTATCTGAGATGTCTACCCTGGAGCAGCAAGTATGATCAGGACCTAGAGAAGACCCATGCACCTCTGAAAAGGTGGCTGTAGGCAAAATGGGATGCTCTAAAGAGGACTGGATTGCACCTGAGGTATGTCATTATGTATGTTCAGTAGTGGGTGACCTGAGTCACTTGCCATGATCTCTTGACTCTATTACTGGGTCTTCACAGACTATCATGGGAGTTCAGACACCCTACAGGCAGGCACTTACAAGTAGTCACTTACATTTAGGCATCTTAATATGGAAGTGGTTACCACTCCCAGTGTGTAATTATGGAGTACATCATACTGATGAGCAAGTTTGCTGCTGTGATGACCCTAAAGGCTGGATGTAGGCTTCAGCCTGTACTGAAGGACCAGACCACAGTGACTTCCCATTCTGGTGCACAGCAGTGCCTCAGTACACAAATAAGGGTACTCCACTCTTCTCCCTTCCTTCCCTCTCAGGTGCCAAGATTTAGCAACCTCCCTCTGCAAATGCTCACATAGTTCCAGGCTTTACTACAGAGAAAAATTACTCCTCTGTTCCTGCCCTTAACATGTCATGTCCCATCCTCCACCTCCCAATATCTAAAATCTCCCCTTCCTTCCTGATGAGGTCAGGAAAATTTTGCTTCATGCCCTTCATGTGGAACAGCCTAGCGATAAACACAAGAGATGACAAGCAAATGAGGGTACAACATCCACTGGGAAGTGGGGAGGGGTGACGAAGGATGTAAGCAACCAAAAACCAATGATGTAGGAGCTCCAATTAGCCTCATCTTTTGTTGGTGAGGCTCAGGAAGGGGGGCCAGTTACTGGTGGCTTGGTTTCTTTCTTTCCGTTCTTCAATGTGAGAGGTTGGTGGCCAGGCAGCTGGTGTGCTCTGACAGCTGCTTGTCACGCCATTCACAATCGCCCCATTGATACCTTGTGCTGCCTCTGGCTGTTCCTTGTATCCACCTGTTGCCTTTGGTCTGAACTCCTAAACCCTGACTTACAAGGGCTGTGGATTTCCAGTGTGTTCTCTCCAGCCCTGCCACGGGCCCCTGTATGCTATCACAAGGTGAGCAATAAATAATGAAGCACCCAGTTATTTTAGGAACAGTGCTGCAGGAGTCGGTGAAAAGGTTTAAGCTAAGCAAAGTTGGATTTCTGGTGGAAAGATTTGTCACTGGACGTGTTTTACTACAGCCACTGAGCTCATTACTAATGCACTATTTCACCATCTCTCACTGCACTAATGTCAATGGAAAGAAAAAACAGTAAGAAGAAAAAATACATTTATGATGAGTTTGTATATATATATTTTTAAGTTCCTGTGTCCATATATTCCAAATATGAGTCTCTGGAACATTTGGAGCCTTGATATCTGTAGAGACTTTAATCTGCTTCTAAACACTGACAGCTCAATGGACAGATTGATTGCACTTGGGACAGGCAATCACATTATAAAATTTTGTGTTTCATAAAAATAATATGCCCTTTTTTCCTCCCACTTCAGCCAAGTTTTCCAGAGCATACTATCCAAAATTATACAAGTAGTGAATTTACAAAGTATCTGTTATCTCCAAGAGACACAGATTCCAGTGGCCTTGCTGCCTGCATTGCATTCTCCAGTTTTTCAGAGAGGGAGGTGGCAAAAGCAGGAACTTTTTATATAATATGAAGGTTCACAGTGACTTTACATACAGTTTAAATGAAACAATGAGGAAACTAATATTCAGAAAATACTGAAGACTCAATAGAAAAGCTCTAGTTTGTCTCAAACAGTAAAAATCTGAACCTTTCCATGGAGGGTTTGCTCACGCCAGCATGAACAAGTTTATCAGAACATCATGTTCTTGAAGAACTTGACCTTGACTGTGGTTCTTCCTGGGTAACAGAGGCTTTCAGAAATGAAAATTAAAGTAATAAGTAATACAGAAGCACCAAAACTCTAGATTGGAAGGAATCTCTGGAGGTTATCTGGTCCAGTTCCCATTCCAAGCAGAAGTCACAGAAGGTAGCTCTGGGCTTTCCCTGGTGCGAATATCTCCAAGGCTCTACATGCTCTCTGGGCAGGTTGCTCCAGCTTCACCACCTTCACTGTAAAGAAAAATATCTCAATATTTCATGTGAATTTCCCTTGCCGCAACTTTGCCTTTTCAACCATTTGTTTAAAAAGACTGAAAAATCTTTACATCATCTCTTATGAAGCAGAGAAGGATTATCTGCTTGCAAGCCTGAAGAACCCGGGCACAGAAACATTATTACAGGGAACAAGAATTCAAGCAAAATTTTAGGCTGATTTCCCAAGGAAAAGAGGCTCACAAGATCACATACTCAATGTCTTTGTGTCTGTCTGTTCCTCACTAACACTTTCTGAACTTGATAGTTTGTTTCAACCAAGTACGATGGAATATATAGCATAGGTATAGCAATCTTAGATGTTAGGTTTCTACAAGTTTGATGAAAACTGGTGAGTGGGTAGATGAGACCATTGTCAGTACCCTCATGGGCAAAAAGCTGCAATTTGAACTCCACTGTTATTAGATACCTGAGGATCCACATGGCACAAAGGCATTCTGAATGCCCCAGCTAAAAGAAAAGATGTGATCAGACGGCCAGTGTTGTATTAGTCATCAGTGAATCCAACCACAGGATGCAAATCCATAGGGACCTAGGCTTCATTAGTTCTGCTGCTTCTGATATGATTTGGTTTTTTTTACCTTTACTCTTATGCTTCAACTGAGCGGTCATAAATTTCTACAAGCAAAAAAGCTCCTTCATATAATCTCCCTTTATATATCATCCTCCTCTTACATGAGAAAGAGAATGGCTAAGAATAGCTGGTCAGATGATTTACTATTACAATTTTCTGCGGGTATATGGGATTTCTGGATGTCACTCAGCTGCCCTTAACAATAGCAAGGACACAATTGTTTCCATAGTAATACCCATTCCAAAGGGGTGAAGGTGTGTTTGTTGGGGAGAGAGTACAAAGAAAGTGGGAGGCACAGGTTACACAGACCTGCATAAAGGACAAAAATCAGGCACAACAGAATCTGATTCTGTGATCTTTGCTACAGAAATTCCTCTTTTAAGGTCATCCTACTGCACTGAATCCAGCAGAAAACTGACTCAGGCAGGTGTGTAGGCTAAGACTTTTCCCCATGTTAGACAATGTAAATACGTGGGAAAGCTTTTATGTCTTTTGTCACTTCTCTGTCTTGAATAACTTAACCACAACTGCGCCACTCTTAATGAGAGAAGACATCCCTAGTTTGTGGTGACAGAACAGTACACATCGCCACACTGTTGCATTCCTTACTCAGTGCAATAGACAGCGGTGGTTCATCAGGCTAGCCTCCTAAATAACCTAATGGTCTAAAATAGATGGTCTCTCTGCGTTGCTTTTAAAAAAGAGTTAACCAAATAACAATTTCCTTTAGACAAACAGGTTAAACGTGTCTTACACCTTTCCATCTAAAAAATACCCTCTGAACAGAGAAATTCTGCTGCTGCAGCATCTGTCAGAGCTTTTCTGCTGCATTCTGGTATTCTTGGTCACCATAAAGAAAACAAGCATTGCAGAAACAAAGGAAAGCCAACACTGAAGTAAACAAAGCACTTCTGCCTCTTTCTTCTATGGTTTAATAGAAAATGCTCATCACATGGTCTCCCAGCTGCAGCAGGAGAAGTACCCAAGAAGGTTCTAATAAAAGTAGCTTTTATAAATGACTGAGGGAGGGGGGAAATTGAAGAATTTATCCGTGATTCCATTTGTCCAAGATGGCTCCTGGTGTTGGCACTAAAAGCTCTGCTATTGACTCAGCTGGTTATGTGACCCTTTGAGCCAGAGCCAATACAGATGAGCAGAAGATAAGCTCAAGCCTCAGAAACAGGAAAATGGCATTGGAACATAGATAATAAAATAATATAGTCCATCTTCTAGTCCTTAAATGATCCTGTTGTTTTTTAATATTCTGCAATATGGCCTGTGAATCTAAATATTCAGTAGCTATGAGAAGAGCACATTTTATTTCTGAATCTCCTTCCCAGGTTGGAGTTCAGAAGTCAGCTTTCCCTAGCCAACCATAAAGGACGCTTCCAAGACAAAGTTCCTTCAGGGAGATGTCATGTTGTTGATTTTCCTTGAGATAAAACACATCTTCTGGCCCTTAATTTTTTTTAGTGCTTTCTTCATAAAGTGAATTGATTCTGGAAGTCAAAAATCTCCTTCCCAACCACAAAATGATGTGAGAAAATCTAACTCTTCTCCACAGGGCTTCAAGATGGGGTCATGCCAAAACAAAATCACAGGAGGGCTCCCACTGAAGAACCCCTGTCCCACCAGCTGTTTATCCCATTCTCTTCCTTAAGTTAATGCTGCAAGGTGAGCTGCACACGCTGATCCCAGGCTGACCTGTGTCCAGAACCTTGCTATCGTTAGGGTGGATTTATTTTCCAGTGGATCCAGAGACAGTGTGGGGCTGCAAAGTGATCAGCTGTCCGCATCCAGTTTCCCCTTGCCCTAGTAGAGCAAATGTTGAATGGGTTTGAGATTTGTGATTTGGGTGTCGTTTAAACCTGCAGTTGTACCTGCTTTACAGAGCTGAGAACACTAGCTGACCTCTCAGTCGCACAGATGCCACAAGATTTAAGGTAAATATTCTGAAATAACAAAACCTGAGGTGACAGAGCTTCCATGACCAAAGTGCTTTATTAAATGAAAACAAGCACGCAAGTATACATTTTATGCTAAGTACTATATAACAATATAAAAAATAATTGGTGGGGCAGGAAGGGATAGCATTAGCAATCTTTGACCATATGAGCAAATGTTGTCATAACTGTAATAATTATGGAAAAGGCATAGAAAAGCTGGCAGAGGCAAAAGAAGTAGCCAGACTGTGTCTTGAGGACAAGGCTGTGATACAGCCTGAGGTCTGGCACAGAAGAAGAGAGGGAAGTTTGTGTTTCTTTCTCCTTTGGAGTCGCTGCATGTTTCTCCTGAAATGCGGGGGGAAGCAGGTTCTCCAGACTCACTATGCTTCCCCGTGTGAGGAAAACTGATGGGAAGGCCCAGCCTGGGGAGGGAGCAGAGGCTGAGGGGAGCCTCAGTGTACCGAGCAGAGTGTGCTATGACAGGGCAAAGACCAACTGCAGTCCTCTGGCAACCTGTGGTGAGGGATGAGGAGAGTAGATTGTGAGCTACCAAGTCCCTTTTCCCTCTGCAGCAGTGACAGAGTAGTGTGACTTTCCCTGGGTTAGCACTTACACACTGCTACTCTCAGCACGTTTTATCATAGCTGGGTTTTTAAGTCATTACGATAGCAGTTGAGCTCTTTATCTTTCCCTCACCCTCCAATAACAGCCTCATTTTATTAAGTGCCATACAAACACATACACAGAAACAGTGCCTCCTCCGCACAGCTACATCTCCGAATGAACTTGAGCTAGGAAACGTGTAGTTCTCATCCAAACTCATAATTGTTTCTCTTTTCTGGAACTGAACATGTACGCCACACAGACTGATATATACTGTCCCTATTTAAAAACCGACATGATGGGTTGTTTTCATATCTAGCAGGAGCAAGGAAAATGCAAACAAAAGTCAAGAGAGAAAACAAATCTGTATATTTCCATGAAAGAACCAATCTATGTTAGAGTCATCTTAGGCTATGTTTTTAGTTGGCTTTTGTTTGTTTATTTGTTGGTTTCTTTTGCCATACTGATGAATGATATCGATTTGCATCGCACAGAAGTTGCAGATAAAATCCTCTGCCTATTTCCATTAAATGCAACATTCAGAGCACCCAACATCACTTGGAGACTTTCCTGACTTTGATGCCTCTGTACACTAGCAAAGGTAGAGCATTAGGAAAAAGCTTTGTCATCTTGTTTTTCTCAATTCCTTCCCTTCACCACACAGTTGTTTTGTTTATTTATTTATTTTAGGAACCCACTTTTTTTTTCATACTTTGCTGTGCATATTTATAATGAAAAGATGATCTGTGTCCTCATTACTGCTCTATTGCTTGATGATGAAAAAACATGTTAACAAAGGAAAACGCTTTTCAGTCAGCTCATAATGTTCCCTGCTGTTCAACCAGGACTGTAAAGAGTATGGTTTAATGAAAGAAGGTGAGAAGGTGAAAAAAAAACTAATAAGGGTGTTTCTCTCCATTGAAAGATCACTTAGGAGCAGCAGTGTTTTCCTTTGTGTTAGAAAAATATAAAAAATAAGGTTCAAAAGCAGCATCCCCAAGGTCAAAGAGACCCATCCCATCTACACAGTCCTCCCCAACAACCTCTTTTTTGCACCAGGTCCAGAATTTTGTGATTTTCAGATGGTGGAGAGAAAAGAAACTCATGTGCCTCAGCCAGCTCTTAGCTCTGAAGGGACATGCAAAAATGGCATAGCAGGCGCTCCATGCACCATTAATGGAGCAGCCCACAAACCTTTACCTAGAGCTGCAGCTACAGATTCAAACTCTGCAGAAAAAGAGCCTCCAAAATCACAATCTTCAAGCTCATGAGATTACTGCCATTTGCTCCAGAGACTTGCAACAAAGAGTGAGTCAACACCAAGCCACATGGAGTAGAGCAGACAGCGCCGAATGGTTCAAAGCACAGAGCCAATTAGAGTTGCTGAAGCCAGAAGGCGCTGCTCTGAACAGGAGCACCGTGTCATGGCTTCACACCGAACACAGCAGCTTCTCTTCACTGTGCTGGGGCCGAGACTTGTGCATCAGAGAGAGAACGAGAAAGGGAGGAGGAGGGGATGGTGGACTTCAGCCCAAAGGAGCACTCCTGAGAGTCCTTCCCTGGGCATCAGCAAATGTGTGACAGGCAATAGATGTCAGATAAGCAATTTCCTGCCTCTGAATCTAGCTAAGTCTGTGTTTTGGAACAGAGCTTTCTCCCTAGCAAGTGCTCACCAATCTTCTGACTCTTCTTTTCCGTCATCTTTGCCAGGAGTTGGTGGAAGGAACGTGATACATCAGAGTATCGCTGCGATTAGAGCAAAAGAAAAAATCTCATTAGCACCCTGCAGTGCCACCCAAAACAGGATAGGCAAAACATCACAAAAAATCAATATAGCAGAAGATTAAGCTCAAATGCATTCTGTCTGGTATGGCTACTAACACCCCTCAGTAGTAAACTGAGAATTTTTTAAAAACGTATGCATTCTTAACTATGTTACACGTCTCTCTCCTCTTCTTAATTCGCTGAGTTCATAACCTAAATTACATAGAACAGTGGCTAAATTGGTTCATCATTGCTCAACTCCAATTTAAAAGGACAAACCAAGAAGCCGAAGAGAATAATATTTGGGGAACTGGATAGCTTCAGGGGATACTTAATGATAGGACAGAGAGACCTGAATGCCTGCATCACTGGTTTTAATTTGGTTCAGGGGCAGTAGTGACACAAAGTCATTACTGTATGAGAGCTGTTCGTTTTCCTGTGTGAGATGAGTTGGTGGTCTCGGTCTGTTCCTTGCTGGTGGACATGTGTGTTACAAAAGCCAGCAGTGCATCGCCCACTCTCAATAGCTTGCGGAGTAGAAAAGCCAAGGGCAGGCTTGGGGAAGGAGCAGGGCTACCTGGCTACCGTGCCACCTGAGCAACAGGCTAAAGCGTGCTGTGGGGACAGCCCAAAACAAGGACACTGCTGTGCCGCGCCAGTGACAGGAACAGTGACTGCCCGCTGGCAGCTCAACCCTTTCACAAGAGACCAACACTTGACTAAATGTGGAGCTGGATAATTAGCAAAGCCCCCAGGTAACCCACTCACTTTCATGGGTTCTGTCATTCCCTGGGCTGGTTTTTTTTTTCATTGGCTGGATGGCAGTAAAGCTACTCGTGGACAATAACATTTCTGATTGGGTTTTTATTGTTATTATTTGCAATGTGTTAGTGCCTGCAGGTCACAGACAGGATTATGACTTTGTTGTGATAGATGCTCACAAACTACTAGTAAAAGACGGTTCTCGCTTTGATGACCTTATAGTTTAAACAGAAAAACCTGAGAGTGGTGAAAGAAAGTAGATACTATTATCTTCATTTTACTGCTGGGGAGCACCAGCACAGAAAGATGAACAGCAGGAGGATGTCCCGAGGTGCTGAGCTCATGGAGCTCTTGCTGAACTCAGTGAAAGTTGCAGGTGTTCGACACTACTGCAAAAAGGGAGCCAACATCACATAACAAGTCAGGAGCACAATCAGGACTTGGTGAACCCCAAACTGACCCTGCTTGTTTGATAGCTTGCAGAGAAAACGTAGAGAAGCTGAAAAATCACGTTGCCTTAAGAGTACTTGTCTGTGCTGCAGCAGCACCTGGACATGTCAGGTCCTCAGGCTTTGTGGTTTAGGAATAGGAGGCTAGCATAGGAAATGGTCAAGGTTTAATGTCTTGGTTTTCAACCTTTTTTTTTCCCTTCTCCAAAGGAATTTCTATCATGGCTCTCAAGACATACAGAGGCAAAACTGTATTTATGATGAAGACCCACTTCAATTTTTTCCAGAGATTTTTTGCCTATGAAATGGTGGAAGAGTTCGTGTGCCCCCATCGTGCTCACTGCTATCCTAGCAGCAAAGTCTCCTAAACTGGACAGATAAAGAAGAGCCTTTGGGACATGCCTCTAAATTAGGAACTGGTCATAACACCAAATCTTGTCTCTCATTTAAAAATGATTTAAGAAACTGCCACATAAGCCTTGTGAAAACCATTTGCATGTGGGCAGGACACAGGATAAGAGTATTAGAACCCAGTGTACTTCCAAGTGCCTCTTGGGAGATCATTTGTGTCTTGTTTGATGGTTGTATCTACCTAGAGATGAAGGGATAAAAATGAGCAAAACCTCCAAACTTGTATGAGGCAGCAGCAGGAAACACTCTTGAAAAGAAGAGATGGAGAAATCTTGAAAGTAGCCATGGAACTCCAAGGTTGGTAAAACCAGGAAGGAAGCCATCTTTCTGAGATAACTGAAGCATCTAACCTCATTGTTGTACAGATTTTTGCCAAGTAAATAACCAAGCTCACTCATTAGGCACCTCTGATAAACCTAAATAGATAAATAAAATGCTTCAGGGATGGAAGGCAACATTCATAAAGTGGCAGACAAAGTTTGTTTTTCATAAAAATACCAAACACATGTATTTGAAAAAAAAAAGAAATTCTGACTGAGAGGGCAAGAATTGGTGGAATTTGTTATTTAGAAAGAGCATAGGATCGGTGGGATTATCTCATCTGTTAGCCCTTTCCTCTTCTTCCTGAAATAAGAACTGAAGGAAATTCCAGTTGCAATGGTCCTGAGGGTGGCCAGCAGATACCTGCCTGACTGATGCTCTGCTTTGAAATATGTTAACTGTGAGCAACCAAAAGAGAAGGAGAACTTCTGCTCTTGGGGTCTATGTCCACCCCCATCTTTTCCTTCAGACCTCATCTTTGTTACTGAATGGTTTTCTCTGGACTGGCAGCAAGGCTTAAAGTGTGAGTAAACACAAGACTGCAAGTAGTTCTCCGCTATTTTAAGTATTGCGTAATCATGCACTTTAAAAAGGCGGCTGTTCATGTGTTCTGGGATTCCATCATGTGGTTGAGAGCCCAACAAAATACAGATATTCTAGTCTCTCTAGGTGTTTGAGGTTTAAAACTTTGCTCCAAATCAGAATAGCAAAATCCTTTACCTTGAGAAAGTTGTGGAGAACATCAATTTCAGATTGATGGAAATACGTGATTCAGCTTTCCAAATTTTGTATTATTTTGTAATATATAATATAAAAATGAAATATTTTGAAACCGAAACTCATTTTGAAGTAAGAAATTGAAACATTTAGCTTGGAAATGTCAAAACGAGATGTTCCCACACTGTTGGAACATCCCTCCACCACTTACTCTTTTTTAAATGACATTTTCAGTGCAACCGACACAAGTTTTCAAAGTGCTTCGATTTTGACAGGGTTGCATTTTCCAGTGGAAAGCTGTTCTTTCAGAGGTTTTCCAACCAGCTCTGCTAGGAACAGGTGTCACAGGATTGCAAGAACCTTCCCTTTGCCAAATTGCTGAATTAAAAGCAAGATGCTTGAGAAAGTGGCTGGGGTGTGCAAGGCATGAGGGGTTGCAGGACACACCACCACGAAGAAGTTTGAGAATCTGGTGCTTGAATCACCTCTGGCTACCCTTATGTCTTGTCTCTTGTGGAACTACTAACACTTGTGGGCTGAACTGGCAGTAGCAACTGTGGGGAGTTTTAGGGGGAAAAAAATCCTCTGTGTGTGGGCACGGCTAAACGCTCGACACTGAAATTTCCCTCTCTACCATCCAAGTTTAGAAGTGACAGGAAGAAGGATTACCCCAAAGTTGGAGTAACTCCCAGTTCAGGATGGGGATCTTTAGTAAGCCATGAATGTGGAGGTGGGATGAGCAGTAACACGCGCCCTTAAATTCTCTCTGTGGGCTGATTTTAGCCTGGTGATGTCCGCTGGACGTGACTTACCTTTGCTGAGGGGATGTGTGCGTTCCTCCATGAACATGGAAGAGAAGCTTAACCTGGTAGGTTCACATTAAAAGCAAATGTACTCAACTCTTTAAAAAAAAAAAAAAAAAGTCTGGCCCTCTGAGGAGAAGTCAGAACTTTCTGAAATGCACAGCCAAAGATAAATTTGTTCTGATTTACTGCAGTGTTAAAGAAAGTTTTTTACACACCACCACTTCCGAACAACTGAATAGACAGACTGACTAATACCAGAAACTCAAACTGGGCACAAATGAGTTACCCTTCTTTTCTTTTCCACTTTTCTCACAGGAATACCATTTGAAATTATCTCCTTTCTTGTTAATTTAACAATTACCATTGGAAAGAGCCAGCGGCAGAAAAAATATAGGCAGTAATTATGATCTCGCAGATTCGCTGTGGGACTAGCTGCAAGGAAAACACTGGCTTGTGAGAATGGATCTGTGCTCCTCAGCAGATGCACTTCCCTGGATGGAGCCCTAAGCTTTTGGGTGCCTCAGGCCTTAGGGGCCCAGCCTGAGAAACGAGAAACCTTCAAGAGGAAGACTCATTGTTAGATGGTAGGGACATCTCAAGATGCGCACCCCTAAAAAATACAGCCGCTAGAAATCTTTAACCCTCACTCGTGTAAGTTGAGTGCTTTGTTTCCTGAGAAATGAGGAATATGGCATATTCCACCTCCACGGGTGGATGTGGTAGATGGACCAGTTAATGTCTTCAGACACTATGTCAATTGATAAATATTTATCATGTTTCTGTATTAATACATGTGAAGGCAAATACATATTTATGACACTGCAGAGGCAGAAGCATGCAGCGCAAAGCCAGCTGGATATCGGTGTCTTCAGGAACTGGCTGTTGAATAAAGCCCAGCTTCCCGGTTTTGCCCGTTGCCCATCCACCTTTGGAGCCACTTTGTTCCTCAGAGATGAAGGATTCTCCAGCACTTCTGAGGGACACCATGACCTGGCTGTCGTGTAAGCCCCAAGATACCCAAGGCAGGACTCAAGGATAGTGAGGAAAAGGGAAATAAACGATGGTAGAACTCTGGTGTTTCACAGGCAATGCTGGCAAGGGGAAGGGGCTCGGCCTTGAGGGGCGACCCGCGAGCCG
>NW_010289338.1:0-1173 GCF_000700745.2 Antrostomus carolinensis
ATCGGTAAGGGAGGCATCAGGAGCTCTCCTGACTGCGTGGGTTACGTGGGGATCCCTAAGGAGCTCCGGCAACAACATGTGCCAGAGGGAAGGGGGCTGCAGTGCTGGAGGTCAGCCAGACATGCATGGTCGAGGTGACCATAAGCATTGCAACAGGGTCTGGGGGATCACAGGACTTTGTTCCCTGTGTCCTCTAAGGTTGTGCAGGAAGGGGTAGGGCACATAAGGTAGGGCAGAGTCCTCGACCTTATGTGCTGGTCCCTCCTCTTGCTCCCTGCATGCTGCTTCTCAAGAAGCCTCAGGATGCCGTTGTCTTCTGTGAGGGAAACCAGGGCCAGCTTTTCGTGGTGTGGGAAGCCCAGTACAATGTGCTTATGGTCAGGAATGCGCTGTCCTCTGGTTCTGCCCAACTTGCTGTCTGCCCCATGATCCCTCAGGTTGGGTCACCTGAGAGGAGGAGAGTGAGGGATGTGAGCTGGTTCCCTGCAGACAGCTGTGAGCGTGGGGAGTGTGGGTACATGGGTGGAAGGGACTGCATGTGTCCCACAGCATTAATGGCCTGCTCTCAGAGTGGTCATGGTGTTGTGTGGTCATTCACTCCAGAGAGAACTGCTGCTGCTGCATCCCAGGTTAATGTCCAACCACAGGCTAGTGAGGGCAAGGTGAGGGAATGGAGGAGGTTGGCTGCAAATCTGGGAGGGAAAGGAAAGGGAAGGGAGTGACCCTCTTGCAATGTTTCCTTCACAGAGGTCCTCCAGGTCGACCCCACAACCTTGGAGATTTCCAGCACCAGCATCACACTGACCTGGACCTGCAGGCTCCCTGACGCCTGCCAGCGCATGCAGGCCAGGTGCCGTCTGGCAGTGCCTTCCTCCCCTCCGTGTGAGGCTGAGGAGGTGAAGGGAGAGCAGATGCTACAGGGCCAGGAGGGAACATTTACCTGCACCTCTCTGCAGCCCTTCACTGACTACAGAGTCATCATCTCTGTGCCACCAGGCAAAATCCTGTACACACAGGTGTTCACGACAAAGGAAACAGGTAAGTGTCCACCTACATGAAATGTAGAGGTGATTTTTGTCCAGCAGCTGCACCTGATCATCCACTCCCTGCAGTGATGGTCCTGGGATTGGGACTGCTCAGAGCCTGCAGGGCTCAGGGGAAGGGGCTGTGCAG
>NW_010289339.1:0-323 GCF_000700745.2 Antrostomus carolinensis
GCCTGGAAAAGAGAAGGCTCCGGGGAGACTTCTAATTTGTTGCAGTTCTGGGCAGCTAAACTAGCACAACTGAAGGGTCAATGAACTTGTGACATGGTCACTTTTTACATGGAAAATTTATCTATATGAGTATAGATAAATACAGCGACATTCTGATACCTGAAGGGGCTACAGGAAGGCTAGGGAGGGACTTTTTACAAAGGCAGGTAGGGATAGAACAAGGGGGAATGGCTTTAAACTGGAAGTGGGTAGGTTTAGATTAGATGTTAGGAAGAAGTTCTTCACTGTGAGGGTGGTCAGACACTGGAACAGGTTGCTCAGGG
>NW_010289339.1:373-7421 GCF_000700745.2 Antrostomus carolinensis
TTGAGCAACATGGTCTAGTGGAAGGTGTCCCTGCTAATGGCAGGGGGGTTGGAACTAGGTGATCTTTAAGGTCCCTTCCAACCCATACCATTTTATGATTCTATGATTATATACCGTCAGTTCCATGTTTGCCTTGATATAAGGTAAATTTCTTTCTGTATAATTTTTAATTTATTTTAGACACTTAACATTTTGTGTGTGCCTGTGTGTTGGGTTTGTGTGTGGAGGGGAGAAAAAGTTGGTTTTTTGGCAGTGGGGGTAAGGCGACCTTATGAGAGCAAAAGAGCTCCCCTTGCTCCAAGATGGAGACCCCCCCAGCCCAGGCTGGGCTAATGAGCACTAAAGAAACACCTCTGTGAATCCATATTTGTGAGGGGAAGGACTGTCCTGAAAAGAAGAAGGTGTGGTACCTGGAGGAGAAACAGTTAACCAAAAAAAAGATGATCATCAGCCTTAACAAAAGACAGACGGACAGAGAGAGAGCTTCGTTGACAGAAAGAAGGACAAAGATCCACACTCAGTTCAACCACATGGAGTAGGAGAAAGACAAATAAAGTTTCCTGCAGCCCATGGAGATTCAACGGTGGAGCAGAGACCCATGTGTAGGCCATGAAGGACTCCACCCTGGAGCAGAAAAGTTGAGCCTGAGGGCAAGTGTGACTGAAATTGTGACCCTGAGCCAGAGCCAGGGTGGACCCCTGGAGTGGGAGGTGAGTCTGCAGCCCATGGATGTCCCCCTGCCAGAGCTGGGAGCTGAGCCCAAAGAGGTCTGTGAGTCCATGTGAAACTCATATTGGAATATCTTGTCCCTGGACTTCCATGCTGGGAAGAGCAGCAGCCTGACTGAACCCCCATTCCCTGTCCCCTGAGCCACTCAGGGGGGAAGGTAGACAAATCGGGAGCAAAGTGATTTGAGCCTGGGAAGAAGGGAGGGGTGGAGGAAGGTCTTGTAAGATGTGGTTGTTTTGTTTACTTAGATGATTTGCAATGAATTAAATTGATTTTTCTTCCCTATAGTTTGAGTCTGTTTTGCCTGTGACCACAACTGGTGAGTGAGCCGTCCCTGTCCTTCATTCCTAATCCCGTGCCCGCTTTGTTGTGTCTCCCATCTCATCTCATCTCACTGGGTTGGGGGAGTGAATGCAGGACCACATGGTCCCACTGTGGGTCAAACCACCACAGCCTGCTATCCAGTTAAAGTAGAGGAATGCATTATAATATAGTGACAACTAATCTTTGTTACGTCTACCGCTGCATACATACCTGTAATAGAAACTATATGCTACTTTTCTCACATCTGTGTGAATATACTGAGGCAGGTTCTGACAATCTTGGCCGTGAGGTCTGTGTGTGTATTTGGTTTGTGTGGCAAGGTTTGTGTAGTGAGGGGGCTGCAGGCTTTGATTCTGTGAGAAGATGCCAGAAGCTGCCCCCATGTTTGACACAGCCAATGCCAGCCAGCTCCAAGATGGACCCACTGCTGGCCAAAGCTGAGCCCATTAGCAGTGGTGGTAATGCTTCCATAATAACATAGTTAAGAAGGGAAAAAAAAATCTGCTGTGTAACAGCAGCAGAAAGAAAGAAGAGTAAGATTATGTGAGAGGAATAACTCTGCACACACCAAGGTCAGGGAAAAAGGTGGGGGAAGAGATGCTCCAGGCACCTTAGCAGAGATTTCCCTGCATTACATGGTGAAGACCATGGTGAGGCAGGCTGTCCCCCTGCAGCCCATGGAGGTCCACAGTGGAGCACATGTGTACCTGCAGCCTGTGGAGGACACCATGTTGGAGCAGGTGTGTCCAAAGGAGGCTGTGACCCATGCAGAGCCCACACTGGAGCAGGTTTGCTGGTAGGACTTGTAAACTTGTGGGGAACCCATGCTGGAGCAGTCTGTTCCTGAAGGACTGCACACCATAGAAGGGACCTACATTGGAGCAGTTAACGAAGAACTGCAGCCCATGGGAAGGACCCACGTTGGAGAAGTTTATAAAGAACTGTCTCCTGTGAGTGGGACCCCCTGTTGGAGCAGGGGAAGAATGTCAGAGGGCCTGCCCCTGAGGAGGAAGGAGCAGCAGAGTTAAAGTGTGATGAATTTTTATGAAGAAAGGCTGAGAGAGTTGGGGTTGTTCAGCCTGAAGAAGAGAAGGCTCTGGGGACACCTTATTACAACCTTTCAATACTTGAAGGAGACCTATAAGAAAGATGGGAACAAACTTCTTAGTAGGGCCTGTAGCAATAGGACAAGGGGTAATGGTTTTAAACTAAAAGATGGCAGAATTAGACCAGATGTAAGCAAGCAAGAAATTTTTTACAGTAAGGGTGGTGAAAGACTGGCACAGGTTGCCCAGAGAGGGGGTAGATGCCCCGTCCCTGGAAACATTCAAGGTCAGGCTGGACAAGGCTCTGATCAACTTGATCTAGTTGGAGATGTGCCTATTTACTGCAGGGGAGTTGGACGAGATGACCTTTAAAGATCACTTCCAACCCAAACCATTCTATGATTCCATGATTCTATGAACTGACCACAATCCCCATTCCTTGAACCCCTGTGCTTCTTGGCATGGAGGAGGTAGAGAAAGTCAGGACTGAAGTTGAGCCCAGGAAGAAGGGAGAGGTGAGGGGAAGGTGTTTTAATATTTGGTTTTATTTCTCATTATCCTGCTAAGAAATTAATTTCCACAAGTTGAGTCTGTTTTGCCCATGATAGTAACTGCTGAGTGACCTCCCTGTCCTTATCTTGACTCATGAGCCCTTTGTCATATTTTTCTTCCCACTGTCCAGTTGAGGAGGGGGAGTGATAGAGCAGATTGGTGGGCAACTGTCATCCAACCAGGGTCAATCTACCACAGTGTGCATGGGACTATTGCTGGTCTGAAGGTAAGTAAACAATGAAGTTTTAAATCTATATGCTCTCATACAAGCTACACACAAACACTTCTAATTCTTGAGACATATATTGGTAAAATATAATTCTGCTTCAGAATATGTATCATTCACTATATCATCACTAAAAGAACAAGAGAGATTAAGACTATCAAAAGACAGGAAATAAAGAGAATTTCTGATGCTCATGGGGAAAAAAATTGACACTATTTTTTTGTTTATCTATGAGGGGAACAGTAACAGCAAAAGGCCTAGGTTATAATCACAGATCTATCTTTCCATCATCACTTCTCCAGTAACTTCTGCAGGGTTCATACACTCAAAAAAGACTTTCAAATGTAAATGACAGTCTCTTATCTGCAATTAGGGTCTTGCACAGCACCATGCTCTGTGAATGATTATCAGAAAAGTACCAAGGAAGGTCAAAAGATCTGATCAAATTATCTTACACAGTGACACAGAAAGCTAAGTCATCAGATCTTCCTGGATTTGTAGCTCTGCACTTTAGTCCGCAACAATGCAAACTAGCATCCCTCTGTCACTTACACTGAAGATGGGATCTACAATATTTAAAACTCATAATGCATCTGGACAACAACACTATCTTCTCATGCAGTTAACCAGTTTTAGAATAACTTCAATAAGCAGAGACTGTACAGTTGGGAAAAAAGTAGTAAAGCACTTTGCAGAAGAGAAATATGGAATCTGTAATGTGTTTACTTAGATGAGATGTTTTTATTTGGATGAAGGTATTCAGAGGAAAGTTTATACAACCTATTTCCAAGGACAAGTTAAAAAGTGCCAACAAAATTATAGGCAGTACCTGGATAATCAATGATATTATAGATGGTTTTAGAGATATGCAGACTCTTTCCTGGGTCTGAGAGTCTCAAAGTCCAGGACAGAGCACAAATAATTCTTTTTGAGATTGTCCTGTTAGGAAAAATAAAGGTTTTCTTCTCTTTTCTGTGCAGTTTTTTTTTTCAAACCCTTTATCTCCTTCTCCCCCCTCCCAACACACACAACCTCCGCCCTCAAAGCAGAAGAGAAATAGTCTTTTCCTCCTCAACCTCCACCAATTTTCCTGATGTCGTAATTAAAGAGCTGACAGGGAAAGTGCAGTACTTGCTGTGAAATGAAATTGTTACACTAAAGAGAGTCCTAGACAGCTCAGTGATAAGATAATTAAGATGGCAAGGGAAGGCAGCTAATGTATATATGGGTATAAATGACAAAGAGTGGAGATTTGAGCTTTTGAAAATGGGGTTCAGATATTTCCTCTCAAGACTGTGGGGAGGAAGGTGGAGAGCTGTACATTAAGGATTCCTGCCAGTCATAGGTAGAAGTTGAGAACTATTGAACAGGACCTGCATCTGAATGAGAAAGTAAGAGAGAGAAGGAAATTGATGGTAGGTAAGTGTTGTTAAAGTAGAACTGTGTAATGAGGAAAAAAAGTAACAATCAGAAAGAAAAACAGTGGTTTCCTAAAGAAAAGGAGCCAAAGCATTTTGAAATATTTTTTCTTTTCAGATACAAAAAGGGACAATGAGAACACAGTAGCTGAACTGTAGGCATAAAGTGAACATTTTTTCTTCTCTTTTTTAAGCAAAATATGCTGAATTACATAGAAATGACTTCTGGCTTAGTCTGAAAAGAGACCTAAAATATAAAGGTATAAAAAGGGTGTTTCAGGAAAACTGGAGCATGTGGTACAATATATAAAAAAGGAGAATATCAGAAGAAAGGAATGACATTTGCAAATCTCCTGCCAACATAAACCATTTGGACTGATGTGAAAGATAGAAATGCCAAGAAAGTAATTACAGGAAACTTTTGAATACTTTGTAGGTTTGAATGACAATCTAAACCAGGAAGTATAATGCCCATAATAAAGTATGCCCATTACTCTGACATTTCAAAATATGAAAACCATGAAGTGTTCATGAAAGAGGTTAATTTGAGAGTCACTGTAACATGTACTGCTTGAACAGCCTTGAGAGACCCACGGTTTTATTTGTTTACTTCAAAGAAAGGAGACATGCAGATAAGTTATTGGTATGTGAATAGTTAACGGTGATGAAAAATTAAACTTAAGATACCCTAAAAAGTTACTGCAGAAAGTGAAATATTTGAAGTATTGTGAATTTGTAAAATGCTTAAAATATTATAATTTGAAAATGTACAGATGTGAATGATATGATTAAAAAAGAAAGCTGACAAGAGGTTTCAGCAACACTTTAAACCAAACCTAAAAAATATTTGAGAGATTTTTCTTATCTTTTTTTTTCTTTTAGTCAATATTTTCGTTTCACATCTTTGCATGACCAGATTACTGGGTCACCAGCTGTAGAATCAAATTACAGTTTTAAGGAGTGTCTTTTTCATATTACAGCCAAAGTAAGGACACGCACATCTTGTAAAAGAGCTTACTCATGAGAGATTTCTCATCTATAATTTTGTAATACTGGCTTTGAATACCATTGAAAACCAATTCTGAAAATCTTTTTGGTCATATCCAAACTATACATATAGATGTTAAAAAAATTACTTTAATGAAAGATATTTACAAAAATCACAGTTGAATCATTAGCTTCTTATAAAATGTATCTGAATCTCAGTTCTGTATACAAATGATAGACCAGTAAGAGTGAACGAATGCAAACTGTAAAAGTCAAGGCAATATCTGCTGAACATTCATAAAGAGCCACTGGAGAACTGAAAGACTATTAATGAACCTGCATGCAGAGAATGTTAGTCTAATATCCACAGGCTATTGAACAAGGAAATATTGTTGGAGAAAACTGTGAGTAAAGGATAAGTGAATTTCCACCAAGTAATTTTTTCCTGTTAATGGAAAAATGTTTGAAAACAGAATCATGGTTTGTTTCTTATGCTTGGTATCTGTCATTTGATAGTGGTTTCTAAGTAGAATTCATTGAAATAAATTCCAAAGTACAATCAGTGCCTAATATCTTTGCTTTTTCATCCGTCTTCCTTTTCTTTTTCTTCTCTTTTTGCAATTTTAACTCACAATTGTATATCTTTTCATTTGACTGTTGAAATTCATTGTACTTATTTGTTTAGAGTCTCTGCAATATTCTTTTGTTAATGTAGCGCAATAATCCTGAAAAATTCACTCATTATAGTTGATGGCATCAAATCACATTACCTTACATAGCAACCGTTACCAAGAAGGTCAACATCTCAAGCTATATAATCTGCGTCATCATTGCTAAATGCTTTTTAAAATTTTATTTTAAATTCTCATCTAGCCTTCCTTCTTCAGTGGGAAGTTTTTTTTTTTCTATATAGTTATTTATGATCTGTTAGCGGTAAAAAGAAACAAAATCTTAGTAAGTGAACGACTGAACAGTTCTCATACTCCAAAACAAGTCTGAAAAACATCCAAAAGAGAGTAAAAACATGTTTCATTGCTACAAGGGCTTGCTTATAAGAGAATTTTAAGAGAAAATAATTTGTAAAGTGTTTACTGTGTTTATAAGAAAATTTAGATAGGTGTTTGTCATGGGGAGTTCTGCACTTAGATAATAACATGCATAGAGAAGACAGAAGAGAAAGAACTTGATGAATGAAGAAAATTTCCTTTAGGCTTGTGTCTTTAAGTACTTCTGAAAGATGTTGGATCAATAGTAATGGAAGCAGGCAGAAGAGAGGCAGTGACAAAGTTTTAGGACACTGGCCTATGGAAGCAGTTAATTGGCATTTCAAAATTATAATGACACTTCTTTGTTTAGGGTTTGGCCTGTCTGCTGCAAGTTCCTCCCTTAGATCCAGCCAGCTGTGATAGCAGTTTTGAGAACTTGTTCAATCTATCTATAAATTCATAATTTTTTCTTCAGTTCTGTGTCTAGTGCTCTTCTAACTCCTATGCCTGTCCAGGTTAGGCCAGCCCTGTCTAGTCTTTTCAAGCCTTTCAAGAGGCTTTTTCCTCTCATTCTGCTCACACAGAAAAGTAAACTTCATTATGGTTCCCATCACCTAAAGCACATTTCTGTCTGCAGACTGGATCAGCGTAGGGACTTAGTAGATTAATTAATTCAAAAGAAAAGTAGGCTAACTGAATTTCTCTAAACCTTGGTTTGATTATAGTTAGATTAACATAAACCTTGTGATGGTGATAGAATCATAGAATCATAGAATGGTT
>NW_010289340.1:0-994 GCF_000700745.2 Antrostomus carolinensis
AAATAAATATATTAAATACTTGATGACAAGTATTTCAAAGCTGAGATCAGTAAAAATATCTAAAATTTGCAAAAACTAGGTAATAATAGAGGAAAAACATTTTCTTAACTGATTTATCACCGTCAGGTTGTAGATACGGCTTATCTACAGGTGAAACTTTTAAGCTCATGTTCTTTTGTTGTCCCTGCAGAAATCGCTTTTGGCTTTATTGAGTTACAAATCTTTACAGGTTCTGGCTGTGCAAATGTTAGCTATGTATTTTACTTTTCACTGAACTTTTTGCATCACAAAGTGCTATGATGTGCTAGAGCTGCAAGTTCAGCAGAAGCACAATGTTGATTCGTCCTTCTCTCTCCCTTTGTCTGTTATAATATTGTGTATTAGAGCCATGAGGTTCCCAGATACCATTCTGCGAGTTCATTTTAAGTGGTCTGCCTCTGGTACTGAATGGTATGCCATTTCAGTGGGCTGTGATCAATTTGGAGTGAGGCAGCTTTTGGTTATGAGAGCTGAGCAAATGATGCTTTCTCCACTGCTGTGAGCATTGTCTTTTTGGCGCCCAACATGGGGCATGCGAAATTCAAGATAACGATAGTAACTGAGAGAGAAGAGGTTAACGGGCAAAACATGGACTGAATGCAGCTAAAGAGTGACGAGTGGGACAGTTGTGAGGGGTTTCTGTTGTTTAATTGTGGTGAAGAGACAAGGGGTGGATTGTGTGTAAATTGTCCACTTCTGTCTGGTGTTATGAGGATGTTATTTTGATTTTGGTGTGGGGAATTATTTTTGTTGATGTGAGTGAAGTTTGCGAAGATTGTGTGATGAATGTGGATTTTATTGATGATTCTTAAATACGTGATTCACAGAGGTGAGGGGTGGAATGTATTCGGTTTGCGTGGCAAGGTTTTGGTAGTGGGGGGGGCATAGAGGTGGCTTCTGTGAGAAGCTGCCAGAAGCTTCCCCCATGTCCAGCACAGCCAGTGCCAGCCGGCTA
>NW_010289341.1:0-19031 GCF_000700745.2 Antrostomus carolinensis
ATACTAAAATACTGTAAATACCAACAGTAACTGGCAAAACACAGAGGTGGTGTTTCCTGGCATCAGGAATCTAGAGACGTTAACTTGGGTTTAGGTTAGAATGAAGTATGACCATGTGAATCATTGCGTTAGGCCAACTGATGTTGTCATTGAATTCTTTTAGTTAACAGAACTTTTATACTAAATGTGATGACTACAGTCCTTGTTTTTCGTACTGCTCATATGGTGTTTTTTTAATATGTCATTTTATTTAAAATAAGCCTCAGAAAACTGAATAAAACCCTTTCTAAACAAACAAAAAATACATTATTTAATGTTCAGGCCTCTCTAATTATTGCATGTTGCATGTTCACTCCCTTGCTCCAAAATGCTGTGTAGAAAAAAACAAAATAGGCCTAAGAACTGGATGGAAACACTTTTCAAAGACTCTAGAATGCTACTGTTAGGCTTTTCTCCTCATCTAGTTTTTGTGGAGGACATGTAAATGAATTTTAATATCAGTTGTTAAAATTCTTAAGGCTTTGGTCAGAAGTATTCAATTAGGTTTCTTATTCTTCCAGAACTTCACATAATAGTAATATTCTGAATTAATACTCTACAGAAACTAATAAAATCGGGTTATTTTGTGTGTTCATGAATGTAACAGAGACTATTTGAAGGTCAGAGCATGTACCATAAATTCAGAATCTTGGTGAGTTTTGATAGTGTCTATTTTCATTTTACCTGTTTTCTATTTTATTAGTGTTTCATAAAAATATTTTAAGATCAGATTGGGCAGGAAACTTCTGCAGCCATCATGTCTGGTAAGAGTTCATTTATATAGTCCTTCTGAATCAGCCTTGAAACATGAAGGTTGGATAAGCTGAGCTTCTTGAGAAAGAACATACCATTTTTTTCTTTTTTTAAAAAAATTTTTTCCTCCCCTGCCTGCTCTATGTTTGGGAATCACCAGCTTCCCAGCTCGTGAGACATCTCATGCAGCAGTTGCCCTTCCTCAATGACTTCTCTCTCTCTTTCTCTGTCAACCTATTGGTCTGATAACCTAAAAGAAGCTGTCTTCATATGGTGTGGGTGCCTTCTCCTTCCCAGACAGTGTTCCTCTAGAAGGAGGAGTTGGCTTTCATGCGATTATGGCTGCAAATACATGTAGCCAGAAATTAAATTCAGAGCTGTCAGTTAAACAAGACAGTTTCTGTTGTCCAGCATCTTTCAGATCTTCTCCCCTGCTGTGAGGCCACTCCCAAATGGAGAGGTGGAACAGGGAGATGATGCCCAAGCAGGTACTCTGGCAGTATTTACCAGGATCAGGTTACTACAGAGAGATTTGGGAGGCATCTGGCAAACCTGGGGGTGTCTGGTGATTCCATAGCACAGAAACCTTGCAGCACTTTATATTTAGAGTAGGTAGCTGTAGGCTTAAATGCAGGTTGAACTTCAGGATTTGATATTGGTTTTATGTTCCACAGTTCCAAGTTCTTTCTGCACAAATTCCCTGTCGGTGTCCATGTTTGGTATGTTTTACCTTCAGGAACTCGCGTGTCGTGCCCTGGTTCATAGGCAGCTTTATGTATGAATGTAACGCTCTGTTCAAAATCAAATTATTATCTCTTTCAAAAGCCTGTATTGGCTTTTATCCATTTCCAGATGAAATTCAGAAGTTTCTCTCCTGTTATTTCCTCTCTGATCACAGTCTGCTTGAGAGTGCTGCTTGTGATGTGATAGAGATGGCCTTACCCAAACTTTAGGGTTCCAGCAGGTACCTAACAAAATCGGGCTGGCGTTTTCCTCGCTTGACCACGTTAGCTTGGATGTGAACTTTAGAAGTAATGGCTTCACTGCACCCAGCTGCTGGCAATACAGCTCCTTTGCCCATTTTTTTTTTTTCTCCACTCCTTTCTGGCCTAAGCCACTTTCAGCCTCTGCAGTCACTATGGAGAGACCCTCCTGGGTCATGTGGGAGCATAGTTCTGGTTTTCTTGCTTTTGAACTTGGTTTTTGCCTAATGCCCTGGAATAGCTCACAAATTGGTGACATACCAAGTGAGACTGCAGGTCTTGGAGGTGAAGCGTTCATCAGCAAAGGAATGGAAAGAGTAGTTTTTAACAACCAAAGCCTTAATATAAAATTCCCTTTGCTCATCCCAATGTTATTTTGTGCTACAAGTAATTTCCAAACAGCAGTCAAACATTTAGCTTCACCAAGGAAATATGTGGGGAAAGTCAAATGGTGTGTCTATCTGTGCTTAAAAGATTTCACCAGGCTTCAGGCATGAAGCTGCGCTGGTTTAGTTGAACTGCTGCAGCTCTGTGTGTGTGTGTGTGTGTGTGGCTGGGCCTTGGTGCTTTTACACTCATCACTTTATCCTGTTTGTAGCAGGCAGGACAGTTCTGAATGAAGTACATCAGCTGTGTGCCCACATGGAATTCCAACAGTTAAACTACTTCAGTGTCATATTTCAATTATATTCATGTAGACCATGTAAAAGATGGCAGTTTAAATGGTTGGAAGTTTTGTTTTTAAATCTGGCCATTTCAGTTTTTCTAAAATAATTCCAAAATGTGAAGCCAGTAGTTGAAAACTGAAGTAAGCACCACTACATTTCCTAGAGGCATCCTTTTCTGTCCTCTGTTGTCAGAAGGTATGCTTTTAATTTAACAAAAGATGCAATAATACCGTGAAAATAATTGATTTAATCTTCTCAAATTTTGTATGTTTGTCTTGGAAAAAAAAGTATTTTCAAAAATTCTGTTGTAAGTAAAAGATTTTCATATATGTGTTTGTGAACATTTTTGTGTTTATTCAGTTGCTGAATATCTACCTGAATATTGTTTTGTTTGATCAAGAATTGAAAAATAGGTTGGGGGATTTTTTTTTTCAGGGTTTGAGGGACACACTTTTGTTGACACCTGTAAACACTGAGGAATAAAGTCCTGTATTTGAAGTTACTCACATCACTTGTGTAGTGTGATTTGGATCCACTATCCCATGTTACTCCTGTGCTTGTAAAGAAGAATTCCTGCCGGTGATTCACAATAGTAATGGAACTTAAGTTTTTTGTGACAATGAAAAATAATCTATTTTGACCAAAATGTAGAAGGCTGTAGATAACAATGTAAGAAAATTTCAAGATGGGGCATGTCACAAATATATCCATATATACTAAGGAATCGCAGTTAGATTTTATCTTAGTTTAAAAAAAAAATACATAGGTCTATATGATCATTATGTTTGTATTTATGTAAACTAAGGAAGTATCCTCCACTTACTTCTGAAGAGTTCTTTTAAAAATTTCTATAATTATGAAGTAAAACACAATTTGTTTTGTATGTGCAAGACCTTAGAGCAGATTTGCCCATATAAATAGGAATTGTTTTCAGTAGTTAGTCTGCATTCCCTGTCTTTTTCCCTCAGCTCCCTCAGGTGATTGAAGATAACTGAATGAATGTTTATTACCCCCTATAAAAATATGTTTGAGATCAGGTGTTTTGAGGTTTACTACAAGGTGGAGACTAGCCGGTCCCTGGGGCGCTGCAGTGCTGCCTGTGTCACAGCCAGCGCTCGCAGACCATACCGAAGCCTCGCTGAAACTCGGCCGTCGTGCTGTGAAATCCGAATGAGCATTCATAACAAAAGGGAGAGATGTGCTAATGAAGAATTGTGCTTTGTAATACTTGGAATAGTGAGTAGCAAAACAGTGTCTGTATTGTGTCAACCACTGAAACGCCAAAAGAATAATCTGCAAATACCTAATTTCATGGTTTTTCTCAAGTGACATTCCAAGGCTCACAGCAGGTGAGGCCAGGCTAGGGACTCTGGTAGTAGGTTAATCCTGCAGAAGTGTCTCAGATCACAGAGTCAGGGAAGATGAATATGGGTTGTTTAGATTTCTTTGAGATGCAAACTCAGAGGCATCAAGTGCAATTTTTAATTTTTCTATTATAAATATTAATCCAAAATCTTACAAGTTATATAAAATCTTTACAATCTGTACACTTTTTCAATCTTCTTAAACAGCGTTAAAACAAACATTTTTCAAGTTGCCATAGAGATCAGTTACAACAAAATAACATTGCTACTGTAACAAAAACATATTTCAAAAACATAAACTATTTTAAAAGCAGTTGTGTTTAATCTGAATATCAACAATAGCCCTGCCTTGTTAATGGTGATATTAGTCCATCTATTTCCTTTTATCTTTAAACATGAGAATTCGCACTTAAAAAATAAACAGTAGTTGGAGGAGCACTTGTTTTTTCTTCCTTCCTCTATGTACATGAAACACAGCTGAGCCTGGGGGAGGACTAGAGGCGAGTGCTTTTCATTGAAACTAGCCATGACAGATAAAATTCAGTATCAGTGTTTGCTAGCATGACTTTTAAACAGCACTTTAATTAGTACTTTAATTATATCTTTTTTTTCTAGCATAAAGCAGCTTGAAGATTAATACAAATGGGAGTGATTTTTGTTCAGTAGCTTTGTCAGTTGTAGCAGTATCCCTGTAGTCAGTTTCTGCTATTGGTCTTTCATGCAGCAAAAAGGAAGTGACAAAAGAAATAAAAGAGACTACCACCATAAAAAAAAACCAAACAAACAAACCCTGTAAGGTGCTTTGGGCAAATGGAGAACCTGAAAGTACTTCTAGAGCTCTGAGTTTCTCCAGGTATCACCTGACTTTGAAGCTGGAAGTTTCCAGCATACATGGAGCACCACAGACTTGTGTTCTGTAAGATGTTCCAGCAAACAGGTCCCTTTGAAGTCATTCAGCTTGTTTGAAGGAACAAGATACCACAGAGAAACATTAAGTTAGCATTTAAAACTCCAAATCTATGGTTGCAACTCAATTTTGAGCATTAAGTACTCAGCCTAGTGCCACTGTAGCCTTTGGGCCAGCTGCTGAAGGTAGGGAATTTTCTTTTTAAGGAAGAGTTTGTTCATGATCTCCACCCCAGCACAGACAAAGTCTATGCATACACACAAATCCTATTAGAATCCAGAGTTTAGACCACAAGTGAGCAGTTGTCTTAGTGGTACAACAGGATTTATGAGTCTTTGCTGCTTTTTTGGGGTATTTTTTAAATATGTGAAAATATAATCAAATTTTATTTTACTTATTTCAATTGTTGCAGAAACAGACTTTCATTTGCTAAATGCCTATTAGAAATAGGCCTTGCTGTAGTTCCCTGAATAGAGGATAAAATCAAAAAGCTTACGGAAAAATGGGTAAAGCAAGTTTGCAGACGTGACCTGAAAGCCATTCCGTTTGCTTCACTGATCAAAGTGCAATTCCACGGTAACTGTTAATAATTCAGGTTTAGTGTATGAGGAAAAAAAGCTGCACAATCTTCACACCTGCTGGGTTTTGTCTATGCATTTCACTTATTTACAGCAAGGTAACAAAATTTACTACTAGTACAACTATTTCCCTCTATTTGTTTTTACTTTACACATGGAAATGCAAGCACAATTAGTCAAACAGGCGTTTTTAATAAATAAAGCATTCATATACCTGCTGACGACTGCAAATTGTGGCTGGAACATACATTTATACCACTCTGAACACAAAGCGTAGATGCTAGCATAATAGCTTGACTAAATTTCAATCTATAATGGACTTGTAACAAGTTTTGAAGATGATGAAGTGGACTTCCCAAAAAATTATATCAAAGCCCTAAGTTTCTGATGTGTAAGTGTGTAACGACAAATCCCTGTTTGATAAATGCAAGCGAGTTTTATACAACTGTGAGTGTACGGATTCTCTTGAAATGCAATTTTAAAACTGGCTATTCTAACAAGTAACTCGAAGGACTGTTCTCTTGTTGTCTCTTAACAATATATACACTTTGTAGCTTTAAGAAAACTAAGTTACCTCCCTAGCACCTTTTACTATACAAAATTTACACACATAAGAGCACACTCATTTTGACTCTTTACTAAAGTGCATGTGAAATCTAGGAGAGAGAAAACTGAGGTTCTGGTTCTGGTTAGAACCAGAAGACATCAGGAGCTCTGGAACACAGTAACTGTTGTACTGGAATCACTGTACACTTTCACTCAAGGTTCTGCTCAACAATGGGGTCCAGTTTGATGCGAGAGAAAAATAATCAGCCTTGTCCCATATCTACCTTATGTGGACAACAAGTTATCCCTTAAGCCACGTAAGCTGGGCTAAGTGTTCCAAACTGTGGCATGAATCACAGAAAGGGAAGCAGTATTCAATGTCAACTCTACTCGTCTGTTTTACCTTAACAAAGTGAAGTGGTTGAGCAGCAGGACTTCTGAAGCTCTGAAAGACGTTTAAAAAATTTGTCAGTTTATCTTAACAAAGTCTAAGAATCAAATAATCAAATATCATTAGCTTAACTACTTATTTTAATATTCTTGTTAAACTTTGGAAAGATGACAGTTCATGTCACGATTTTAATTGGTTTCAGCCACAATGAGAAGGAGCTGTTTCTCTTAGTGGAATATTTTACAGTTTTACTTAAATACTCAGCATTATCGAACATTTGTTTCTACAAACCTGAATTTGGGCCCAATCTGAGGTGACGCAGTCTTATGAGTAGCTACTTTGTCAGAACACTTGTAGAGCAAGGTACCCGGCTGGCAGCCAAGTCACTGGGGAATCCACATGGTCTTCGTCATGAACACAAACTTCAGCAACCACATCCCTCCTTTTTAAAGCAAACCCAGAAGATACTCTGTTCATTGCACAGATAATGCTTAATTGCCTTAAAAAGCCAAAGGAATGCATTTATACATTTTGGAATGTAGGTTTAATGTGGAAATGTGTTGAGTAAAGGGAATATTTCTGTTAAGCATCCTTTGGACTCTCTCCAGTTCACTTGATAAAGCAGCTTTTATCACACCCCCTCCTTCAGTCCTCCATTCTTCCATAGGAGATTTCCTCTTGTCTGCTAGGAGCAGTCTCTGTGTAGGTGGTTGACTACATGGTTTCTTCTCTGGATTGTGAGAGATTCAATTGTTTTATGTGCCTGTTCCAGTTGGATCTTTAAACCTTCATTGTCTGCCTTTAGAATATTTCTTTCCTAAACAAAAAAAAGAGACAGAATGGTATTTTACTTTGAATTTTTCAGGACTGTCTGGTTGTATGTTTAGGCTAACTGGCATAAACATAAGTTGGTATATATCAGTGGAACAAAACTGCTAACTTATTTGGACGACACTGGTCTGCCCTTTATCTATAGCCTCAGAACTTTCCAGCACCTGGTTCTGACAGTCATGTCCCATATGTGCATTTATCCACCCTTCACTGCTCCTCTCATAAGAGCAGTAATCCAGGGGAAACAAGAACTGAGCTCACACTTTAGCACTCCACTAATGCTGGAATTGATGTACAGTAATCTAAGATGTTAATTTATAACATCAGCTGCTGTTCAGTATTTGAGGTCAGGATCTGTTGAAGGAGCAAGGACAAGTGTAAATGGTGGGACTCACATGAATGGGATGTTTTAAAGAACCAGCTCTCGCAAGAACATCCATACTTCACACCCTTGTCTACACTGAATATACTGCTGACTGGAGGAGAAGTGGTCTGTACTGGAATATTCTTGCTAATTGTCTTAATCTCTGTCTTAATAAACCAATCATCTTCCATAAAAGATGAGCTCACTCTACCAACAACAAAGGATACTTTGAAAGTTATATTGATCATTCAAAGATCAGGCTGTGGTCCTGTTGCTGGACTGTTTCCATGCTGGTCCATCTCAGAACAGTGAAAATAAGTCCACCTTTGTTCCTCATAATCACATCTGGATCCATCCATCAGTCACACTGTTGACACTGTGATAGTCTCATTAATCTGTCTGGAAAGGTGGTGTTTCTACAAACCTGAATTTGGGCCAAATATGAGGTGACACAGGCTTATGAACAGCTACTCTGTCAGAACACTTGTAGAGTAAGGTGAGCCACAACTGAGCTGATGCAGGTGCAGGCTAGCAAGAGGCATTGTGTCTGCTGACACAGCAAAATTTCTTGCTGACAAAGTTATCAAAAAAAGAAGGGATTCACTGTCAGTTGAACAGAAGCAGAGGTCCCTGCTCTCCCTGCTCTGTGTATTGTGTCACTTGGGGGAGCAGAGGGCACCAAAAGCAGGAAGAAACTAATTACTGTTACTCATTTTACAGAGTAACACCCTAAGTGATTGGCTTCTGTTCCCATTCTTGCCTGTCACTTTTAAGACTGACAGGGATCTGTACAATCATACAAGGGCTTCAAAATTTATTCCCTCGGCCCTACACTAATACTAAAATCTATGCCTGAAGTGAAGCATTGCTGGAGTTAAAGTGGCTACAAATTTGTGATGCCACTCACGGACTGTTCTGGTTGTTAATTACACTGGAGTAAGGTGACACCTTCCCACCCAGCACTCCCCCCACACCCTCCAACCACTTTATAGTGCCATTGTGTAAAACAGAATTTGTTTCATCATGTATGTACCTGCTCAAGTTCTTGGTATGAGGGTTTACAGCTGTGATGCTCCTCCTTTATTTTCTGGTTGGAGTCCTTGTTTTCCCATTTAACATAAGCCTTTTTGCGGCCTAGAAGTGGGCTGGGACATGGGGATGGCGGAGCTGCCTGGAGATAAGGATTTTCTGGCATCCTGTGTTCTTTCTTCTCTGTCTGCCTACGAGATACATCACCAGCCAGCACTGCAGGATCAGTCTGTGTACCTTTATGAACCACAGCTGGTTTCAGTCTCACTGAGATTTTCTGAGCTGAGGAACCCATGAGCATAATGGTTCGGTCCTTGCTGTCTTCATGGTGTCCCACTGCTTCTCCATTAGGAAACGTGAATGTTCCTTCTTCTTGTCCTGTAGAATATATATGGTAAGTTGATTCAAGATCTTACCCCAGGAAAGGAGAAACAGGAGGCACAGTAAGTGCACATGATTTTGATAAATAAAACAATTTTTAAATTTATTAATTTTACATTTGTTGCTCTTCAAAATAGGTGTCACTGAAAGTTTCTTAATGTGTTGCTTGGAACAACTCTGCCCTGTCTCTCAGTAACATAAATACGGATCAGTAAGAGGAAAACAGGTGTACTATCAAGGTCAGCTAGAGAAAAACCTCTAGACGGCTAAAAGGTTTTTTATAGACCATTGATCTTAGTGATTGGGCTGGAAGATTAAATCTGTGTGTTCAGCATTATCATAACTTGCAGCTGTACAGTACAACTGATCAACTTTATAAATGTGAAATAACATCATTTTTAATTTTATACTGCTTTTGTAGAGGTCATCCTAAAATACTTTTGCAGATAAAAGTAAAAATGAGGCAGGGGGGAACCCCACAATGTTAGAAGCAGTGGGCAAAAGATGTGATTAAAGGATTTTTAAAAGATCTGCTTCAGATAAAATAATTTCTGTTGGGAAGAAAACAAAATGAGAGTGCACGTTCAAACACATGAGGGGAAAGAGAACAAAGTCAGTCCAGTAGCTGCTGCAGGCTCTGGAGAATTAAATGAGGATATGGATGAACAGATGAGGCTTATACCTCCAACCTAGACCTGAATTCTCATTCTTTGACATGGTGTAGCATTGAGAGGTAACACATTCTGGCATACTGGGCAATGATGGGGCATCAGAGTTCAATCTCTCTATAAGCAGGACATCCCAGGAGGTGGTTATGCGGTGCTGTAGCCATTGCAGGTGCCATGAGATCATAGAGATCCACATGGTCAGTTATCAAGGACAACTGCCTGCACTGTGCTCCACGTAAGTGCTAATGGGAAGCCCAAGATGGAATCCAGCAGTATGACTTTTAAATGCAACACAAAAGATTGATATCAAAGTGACAAGAAGTGGACTTGAAGAACATTAGATACAGGCAAAGAACAGAAGAGAAATTCAAAGAAAGTCAGTATGGAGAGAGTCAGAACATCAATATCAAAAGAAAAACAAAACAAAAGTAGCCTGAAGTCTTATTCAAGGACAACACTTTCTCCTTTGGAGGCCTAGACAATATCAAAAGTTTACACAGCTTGTTTGGATATAAGGAGAAAAGAACAGAGAGGTGTAGACTTTTCATTCCTGATTAAATGAAAGATGGTTGGACAAAAAGCAGTTGTAGATTCAGCTACTAAAGTGGAAAAAATAAACACAACTAACTCTTGGTTTTTCTAGCACATAGATACCCAAGTAAACTGACTTTATAATCTCCACATTAAATCTGACTCAAAATTGTAACAGTGTAATAGTCACTTAATGTGACAACACTGGTAAAAACTGGAGTGTACCAAGTCCTGTTTATCACAAGGTGAGAGGGACCCATCAGCTGTTCAGTTCATGGCATCGAGTTCTTTTGAGAGTCTGGCAGAAGATTTACTCAGTTTTTGTGGAAGTTGTGCAGCATGCATTGTGTAGTGAGACAAGAGATCTCCCAGAAAGGGAGTTCTTACTTATTCAGACTAGAACTGCAATGGTGTCACTTGGTACAGGCTCACTTAGTCATGGTTCTATTTTATGTGGATAAAACACTGCAGTTAACTAACAAACCCTAAAGCAATACTGTACAAGTCAGCTTTAAAAGAAAAAGGAGCAAAGGAAAGATTATCTGGATCTTTTTAACCTGATTTTCTCACCATGGAATTGTTCTTTGACTCCTACTGGACAGAGGCTTGAAGCAAGAGCAGATGTTGGGCTGCTGTCTGCAACTGAAGTTTTGGGTCTTCTCTTACATTCTATCACAACCAGGTCTTTACATTGCTTGTGACAGTTCATTCCACAGTCTGTAAACAAAAAAAAAAAAGTTTACACAATTCAGTGGCTCTGTTGTAGCATCTAAGATGAGCTCTCGCACTGTGTTGCCTCCCCAGGAAGCAAGAAATCATCTGTGGTGTTCTCTACACGCATTACCTGTAACAACATACATCTGGTAAATGGACCGATGACATCCCTTTGCTATATATGCCTAAAACTCCTTTTCATTGTGAAAATACAGAATCACAGAATGTTAGGGATTGGAAGGGACCTTGAAGATCATCTAGTCCAACCCCCCTGCCAGAGCAGGAACCTAAATGAGATCACACAGGAAGGCATCCAGGTGGGTTTTGAATGTCTCCAGAGAAGGAGACTCCACAACCTCCCTGGGCAGCCTGTTCCAGTGCTCTGTTACCCTCACCGTAAAGAAGTTTCTTCTGAAATTTAAGCAGAACCTCCTGTGTTCCAGCTGACACCCATTGTCCCTTGTCCTACCATTGGGCATCACTGAGAAGAGCCTGGCTCCATCCTCCTGACATTTGCCCTTAATATATTTATAAACATTAATGAGGTCTCCCCTCAGTCTCCTCCAAGCTAAAGAGCCCCAGCTCCCTCAGCCTTTCCTCATAAGGGAGATGCTCCACTCCCTTAATCATCAATCACAAGAGCGTTCTGACTGTAGGAGTTGCAGAGAAAGCAGATACCTCTATGAGGAAGAAAACTGCAAAATACATGTTGGGAGTGTGCTGCACCGTTTTCAGTGTTGGTGTTTCACCCATTGGAATAGAAGGGTCTGTTCCCAAAACCTCTGAATTCAGGGATGTTTTGCAAAGGGTTAGAGCTACTAGTTATCAGTTCCTTCATCTTTGCATTTCTTCTGGACCATCTGTCTGTCATACTATTCTTGAATGAGTCTTCTCTCCTCCCTGAGAGGTCAGATTAAATAGGTGCATAGACATAGCAATGGATCTCAGGATGATCAGGATTTTTGTCATTCACCATCAATGATAGATTAAAGTTAACAAAGTATAAAGTACCTTACCTTTGCATCTGTATCCTTGTTTAATGACTCCCCATAGCTGAAATTCAAACAGAGAGACCATGTATCAATATATTTCTCTGCACATTTGATACATCCAGATACAAAAATCCACTAGATGCTCTACTCATTCCTAAAATCTGAGCACCTACAGAATATCTGGGTTTTCTACTCTTGTAACGGTAAGGTAAAAATATGAACTATTTACTTCTTTAGCATAAGGTAAATTGAGTATTTTATGTGTGCTCCCCAATCACAAACAAAATACCTTGAGGTAGCCTCCAACGAATACATCAGCAGATCTGACAGCCCCCAGAGAATTTGTGGAGCCAGAGTTGAAGGAGAATTCTACCTCACACCCTTGTTTGATCCCAGCTAACCCAGGGATTGGTAGGACAGTCAGCTTTACTAAATATTTCTGTGCCACAGGCAGCGGGCATGTCATGTCTGTACCAGGACATGAGCTCAGACAGCCCCCTGGAGTGGAAGGTTCTGGATTTGGTAGACTTGCCTGAGACTGTGTTTGGTGACACAACTGAACACAAGGTAGGAGCCTTGTTTAAGCAGATAACAGTACTGCCCAGAGGGGTGTAAAAGGTGCCTTAAATAGCTACACAGGCAGAAGCCTGGTGTTCTATATAGCTTCACTGGTGTTTTATATAGATCCATTTTTGTATATGACCTATGATGATTATGAGATTTTAAAAAGCATGATTCCAAACAACGTTAATATAATTTACTAAAATTAAGCTTACAAATCCAGCACAGTTGTCGCAGAAAGTAGGCCTTAAGTAAGTGGTCTCTTGGAAGTTGTGAGCAAAGCCAAGTCCTAATTTGGAATAGATTGAGCTAGCCCTCATAAAGTAAGCTGTTATTTCATCCCTGCTAATCAGACCTTCCCTGAAAATAAACAAAAGAAGTTCTTTGTAAGACATACATTTTCTTAAAAGCATAAGAAGAATTAAACATATCTTTCTTCACAATTTATAATGGCAATAGTTTCATGGGCCAAAAACTACAGTGATGTCAGTAATCTTGTCAGCTGCTCCCAAAGTCTAGAGAAGCTCATCTACACATTTAAAATGCAGTCTGTAAGGATAAGCAAAATACACGCATGTGATACAACCTCAAAACAACTTCATAGAAAACCTCTGAATAATCACTACTGTATTTTTCCATGCTTTATTATGTTAAGAAAAATATGTTAAGCTTGTGAAGATGTTTTTCACAACACATTTAGAAGATGCTTTTGTCAGTTATTTTTTCACTTCAATTTGTGGGTGAAGAGGATGATTTTACCACTCTAATGATAGAAATAAAATTTAAATACAAAAACCCAAAAGCCCCTCCCAAAACAGATGCTACAAAGTTGATAAGCAGAACTAGGAACTCACCAGTCCTTAGCCATTACACAAAATGAGAATGGAAAACTGGCGGCTATCTTTTCAAATTCTTCCTGAGAAATGTATCCATCCTGATCATGGTCATAATTTTTGAAGACAGACTGTGCAAGATAATAGTAGAATAATTTATAATGCAGATGGGCTGAATTACCACTTTAGAAAGTCTCCACAATATTTATGGATTTCCTCTCCCTCTTTCTCCCATTATCTATGAAACAGTGCAACGGTCTAACTGCTTTTTTTTTTTGCTTGAGACTGAAGAAGCGTTATGATTTTTTGATTTGTAGCAAAAAGTTGGTAAGTCAACATAGGCTGGACTTCATGCTTCGCTACACAACAGCTCTTTTTTAATTTCACTTTAAGATCATTACATCCAGGCCTACATACACAATTTGTACTAATACTCTCAATTAGTGCTCTCAGTGATGATCTCTGCAGCCAAATCAGTGTAGCTGCCTAGCTTATTTCATCAGGCCAATGTTAGGCAAAAACTAGTTATATGAAAGAATTGTCATGCAGACATCTATTTCCACTTGTGGAACAACATTACTGTTTGTCTCTGGCCATAAGGCAAGCATCTATTTCCACTTGTGGAACATTACTGTTTGTCTCTGGCCATAAGGCAAGGAGCATACCTAGCCCAAATTTAGAAATATATTCCAAAACAGCGTGTACCAAAGAATACCTAGCAATATTAGAAGTGTCTAAAAGGAAATGAGATTAAGCAGGGGTGCAAAGACAAACTCTGTACCTCTCTCTCTCTCCATCAGTTTTGGAATCAATCACCTGAGCTCCCTTGATAGTTTCCAGTAAAGTGGGTGACCCAAAAGAGAGAGGAAAAGCAGCAGCTGCTAGTAACAAAGCCATTGAGAGGCTCACTTTTAGATTGCACCAATAACATGATGTTGGAGACCCTGGTAGAAATGGACTCCCTGGCTCCTTGGAAGAACGACTCTGGAAGTATACAAACCAGCATTCACACTCCCCACTGGCTCCTTAGCCATTTAAGGAATTTCCTTCCTTGCCTCACAGGCCGCTGCTGCTATTTACAGCGAGGCAGAAATATCTATTTGTGAGGACAGAAGCACTTACACTCTCAGCACAGCTTTGAACACGTCCAGTATTTCTTCCCTTCTTTGTATCTTCTCATTTCTAGAGATTGACTGTGTCAATTGACAGTCATATATCTATGACTGATATATAAGGTAAGTGGGACAACTATACTTACATCTACCATCCTCTGAACATGTTTGCTGATGGTTTTTGGATCAGGTTTTGGGGCTACTCCTGAGGCCCAGTCTGCAACTACTGGTGGTCTGGAAGGTGTCAAAGGCTAGAATAAATTGAATGGAACTTCATTAGTACAACATGGAAAGATTTTCAGTGTTACACTTCTTTCATTTGTGACAATGGACTTTATGATACAGGACTGCAGAAATGGCCTGTCGGACCCAACATCATACTTCTGATAATTACATGGTACCTCAGAAGAAGCTCTTCCCTGAACTGTCTAAAACAGTGGTCGTTCCTTAAATTGTCATAGTTCACTGACAGCCCTGTAAATTCACTGTTATTTCCATATATATAAAACGAGAAGAAAACTACAATATAACACTCATGGATTTCATCATTTGAATCACTTAAGAATTCTTTATTTAAAAGAATCAGTATCAGTTGCCAAGATTGAGCCTGAAGTCATGTCTCTACACAAGTAACTTCATTTGTGTTTGTGTTCATACTATAAAACCTGATACTGTGTCAATTCTCCCATATATTCTAGCTTAGGCTTCATCATCAACCAAGCAATTTATGCTTTAACAGATTTTGCTCAGTCTATAAAGCTAAAACGTTTTCAATTTAGCATAAAATAAAATGAATGCAAAGAATAAAATTTACATTGCTCATTAAAAAAAAAAAAAAATACTTTTTTAAAGAATCTGGAAAGGCCCTTACAGCAGCTCGGTGACTTCGTGGCTCTCGTGCATATGAAAGCTCATAAATTTCATCTTCTGTGTAGTAAAGATCAAGGGACAGCTGAAAACAAACACAACATTAGTTTAATCCCAAAACAGTCACGACTAGATAAACTCGTTACAGTCACTACTAGATAAACTCATTCCTGGCACGCATTAGTATTTTTTGGTGGATTAATTTTTAATTTATGTTGCACCTAGAAAGAATGCACCTGAGCTGCACAGGTGTTCACAGTGATTTGAAATGGGTACATTTCTAGATTCCAGTCTGTTACTGCCATTATCTGGAAATCTGGAACACTGCACAGCTACAATCATGAGCACAGCAGGTGACTGTACGCATAGTTAGCAGTTGGTTAATAAGTAACCTGAAAAAACCTGGTACTTCCATAATATTCAAGTGGTATATCATGCAACTAAGCACAAAAGCACCACTGTCCCAGTGAAACTGTCCATCAACTCAAATTCTCAGAAAACTCTTGTTTAAACATGTCATATTTATCCAATCCAGCTGTGACCATGTTGATCTAAGTAGTATATGGTGAGGATAAAAAATGGACTTGCATATATTTAGTGAGAATATTTAGCTGTCAACAGCAGTTATATAAAGCAAGAAACATCACACCTGGGTAAATAAAGGAATTAGAAAAAAATATCAAATTTATTCCTTTGCTTTTGTATGCGTCCTGAAAAATAGTATAGCAAATATTTTATTGACTGGAAACAGATTTTAAGCTAAGATTGAAGACTGGTAACATGACAATTTTTGAATATTTCCATGAAAATATTCACAGTAGACATGTGATTGAGTAGAAAAGCCAGACGTAAGTGTATTACTAGCCTCAACCTATGGCAAGCCCAAAGAAAATATAAACTTATTACAGAGAGTCAAGATCACAGCAGTTGTATGTGTGTAAACTAAGAAACCAAAATATGGTATTTTATCCAATGAATAAGCTTACTCAACTTGCAGATAAGCAATAACTTTCTTGTGAACAACTGCAAGAGTTACTGTTGTAGTCGTAATAGTGAATAATCGTAGATTCTTGGGGAAATCTTAAAGTAGTTTCTGACAGTCAAAAAATGAAAGTCCAAATGTTACGGTACACCTATGAATTATTGACTTATATGTGTAATTACTAATACTTCAAACTGATTTGCCTGCTAATGGGAAAGCATATGATTAAAGGAAACAGAAGCAAGAGAAAGACTGTTGGAAAAATCAGGGAACAAGCAGGAAAATTATGTGTCCTGGAATATAAGCAAATTAGAAGCTCCTGCTTCGAAATGAAGTATTCCTTTTAATTTATGTATTGTCATATGTAGCTGCATGAAATAGTGGACAAAGTGCTTCGTATTTGTAATAGCCATTTTTATAAAACATTATTTAAGAAGAAGTGGGGGGGACTTACAATAATCTGAAACAAAACATTTAAAACATTTAGCAAGAAGAAATTCACCACTTTATGTAGCTCTATTTCAGGCCTGGGGCATGTCTGCCTAATTTCACACGAGTGCTCCCAGAGAGAAAAAATAACCTCAAGTACATAAGCATTTTTATCTATTAGCCTTTTGCTGAAACAGGGCTTGTAACCAGAAAGTGGAAGCAGCCTATCTAGTTTTTCCAAGCTAAGGTACTTATTAAGGCCAAACAAAACCGAGAAACAAGAAAGGCAGATTCACTATTTTAATAAAAGGTAGTATTTTAACTTACTAGGAGAAGCTAAAACTATTGTTGTGATGTACGTCCTAGGTAGTACCAATTTTGTTAGCAACATGGCAATGACTAGATATGACTGAAAGAGTAATACAACAGCATACAGTATTTGACTAATGTTCACAACAGACAGTTTTTTTAGTACCAGAAGAAACTTGGCTAGAAATGTGGTGTTTAACCCTACACATCTTGAGGGACTGAACTTTTATGTGAAAGTTTGTGTGTTCAACACAAGGAAGATTTGTATGCAATCTTCTACCTCCAAGCTGCATCTAAGGAAGCTTTCTACCCTTCTCCCTGTTTGGGCTTATTCAGCAGAGGATTCAGAGCACTTCCTTAATGAAAGTACAGAGAGAAAGCACACTGCTATAGCGAAGCAGAAATAAACACTTCCTTGCTCTATAGAAATAATTGGACAACACCTCTACCCTTGCTGCCAGATAAATCAGTATCACTAACTTTTTCTCTTCTTCTATCATTGTACATTTCCTTAAGGAAAAAAAATCTTACAATATTATGTATTTATAATTCACTGAATTCTCTACTTAGTTGTTTGAGAGGTATATGAAACTATTTTTTAAATTGAGGTATTTATCTCATCTAACAGACTTACTGTCAGCAAGTGAACAAGGTCCATATTGGCCTCCAGAGGAAGTGGCATTTCCTGGAGTTGTATCAGTTCACTTATGTGGTTATACAGAGAGTATAGTTTGTATATGTTAATTTTTTTGTCCTCCAAGTAGTCTGGCATGCCCTCATAAAGTGATATCAAGTCTTTCAGGTGGACCCCAAGGATTGGGATCTTAAAGTTACTGCACTCATTATAGGCACGTCGGTAACTATCGTAATTTCTGTAAGATGAAAGCAGTTCCGTCATTTCATTAAACACCTAAAAATAAAAGGAAAACAAAAAATCAAAAGTGGTCACTGTTTTTGTTTTGGTCATACAGCACAAGAATTTCCCATGTTATTGTTAAGGGGTTTACTCACAATGACTCTCAAAATGGATTTTAAAACTTTAGGCTTCAAATGAAATCTAGGTATTCACCTCACCTAATTTAGCTATCTATAACATGTAATTACTGATAGCTCATCTATATAGCCTAATCTATAACGCTGGTATTCCTACTTTCCTTACTTAGTCAATGAAAAGAAATACAATCCTCTCAAATCAAGGGCATGTGTATGCAATTAATGCATAAGCACAGTGCAAGCTCTCTGACCTTCATAAAAGCAACCATCTTCAACTTAAAATGTGGATGCACTTCTCTGGCTCTCAGGTCACCATCTGGAACTGGAAAGTCCTGGTAGAGAAACCCTACACTGTGCTATGGTCCCATCACAGCATGACCAGAATTCCTACTACAGTTCACAGTAGCACATCTGTGCTTTTAAGAAAACTTAAAAGGAAGAAGAAACAATATATTGGACTTGTTGTAAAGGCCAAATGAATCTTAAGTCTAGCAGTATAAATATTTTCTTTGTTTAAAACTATCAAGGTACAAAGCTGACTCTTAACATTACAAAATCAATGGACCAATGTTTTCTTGTGGAAGTTCCTGTCTAATGCCTTGATTTTTAACCTTCACAAACTGTTATAGTTAAACTTTAAACTGTGTTCTTAAGTAATTAATTACCAGCCTTTAATTACCTGCTTTCTATTAGTGCTTGTATACAATTTCTTGATGCAAAGTTATTCAAATGATGGACACATATGCAGTCCACTCCCCATAATAACAACATTTGTAAAATAATATGCTTCTAAAATAAGCTTGCTAACTGGTTTTATACATCCTGAGAGCTGCAACCGTTACCAATAGAAGGTAACACTCCTGGTCTATGCTCCAGCTATGCACTGTTCATTCAAGCTAATCATACTGTAGTCGAAATAGGTTCATTGGATAGCTATACGAAATATTTCAGGCTCCAAACAAGATAAAATAATAAAGCATATTAGTGTCTTAAGAAGAAGTCTCTAAGAAGCCATTTCATTGCTAAAAATATGCTTTCCTTCACAGTTTTAGTAGCTGGAATCTCAGCAAAAAAGATACCATCTGTATTTCCCAAGAACTTAATGGGAAATTACAACTGACTCCTAACATTCCACTGTTTTATAATGTGTGTGTATTAGGGCTAGGTTTGTTCAAGTCTGAACTAGATCAAAATCTGTCATAGGGA
>NW_010289341.1:19059-46461 GCF_000700745.2 Antrostomus carolinensis
TTAAACCTGAAGTGCGGAGCTCTGTGCTAGCATTTCATAGACTCAGGATGGTCGATGTTGCTATAGATTACAATAGTTTTGTACCCAAACGTCCTAGGATCCAATCCTCTGCTTTTGTGTTTGAATGCTATTCTGTACTACTGCACATAAATGAAAATGCAGCTTGTCACATCTGAACATTAAAAGAGAAACTTTAGAGAAGCTATACAACTCTGGAAGAAAGGTGGGGTTGGAAGTGTAGGAGTAACTGGTGTCATAGAGATTAAATGACAAAGGAAACCCTCCAAAACCAAAGGCAGTCTTCCTTTTTATTTTTTCCAGTCTTTCTCTCCATCTTATCCAATGAAGTAAAGTTGGTTTTTGTGTGTGCAATGACAAAAAAGTTAAAGGTTATCTTATTTGTAAAACTTAAAAGGAGCAATACCAACCTTAATTACATCATGAGGAACACATGAGCTTGTTTCCTTGAGTCTGGAAATAGAACTGTGACAGAGACCTCCTATCACTGCCATTAATGTATTGAAATTCTGTAGCTGGTGAAGCTTCTGTGTGGACATAGAAAAAAATCAGTATTTATTATTTAAAGGTTCACATTTTTCAACATGCATGTCCAAATTCTACATTTCCTTTACTGTCTTCCTCTAAAGTCTTAGAAGTTTTGTGCCACTATCCATTCCTTAATTTTGGTAATGAGTTGTCATTTTACTGGGTGTAACAGGTACTCATACCTCTGTTATTAAATCAGACATTAATTCTGCAGATACAGTAAGTCTTCAAAGTACTTCCTCAGTACTTCTCCCTCTTCCCACAGTCTACCACAACTAGGAAACACTGCCCATTATCTTGGTTATGACTGCAGTTGAATTAGTATGCAAAGAATACCAACAGGACCATAGCTCTGCTTCTATCCAGTTAAGTGTACCTGGGAGAAATGCTTCTAATTACAGCCAAAGGCATGATAGTGGTTCATGCTTTGGAAAGGTACGCAGTCACAGCTTGGAATCTCACCAGTTGATTCAAAAGCAAGTCTAGTTTTTCAGTTAAAACAATTTATTCAGAATGGATATGAGAAAGTCACGGTGCACGACACTGTACTTGGTATGAAACCACAGCACACACAAATATGCATGCTGTACGTACGAACCAGGAGACCAGGGCCAGCATTCCCTGCTGACCCTACAGTAGTAGCATAGGAAGAGCAACTAAAGGGCTGTATCAAAGACAAAATAAACACCTTACATGTCAAAATTTAACTGACCTGTGCAACATGAATGAACTTGACGAACACTTCAGCCCGAAGCTGTGGCGTTGGTCTGCTGAGAACCATTAGCTGCACCCACTGAGAGATACCATTGCAAAGAGCAATTGATCTTTCCATTGTCGGATTCTCCTTCACACAACTATTCACAATGTAGTTCTGATAATCTGAGAACTTTAAAAACACAAAAAGAGTAAATGAAAACACATCTACAGTTTCATATACCTCATGATCTGTGTGCAGATAGAGGTCTGCTTTTCAAATGAAATATACAACATATATTTTACACTTTAAATACCCATAAGACTGAAACCTCTCCTTGTCAAAGCTTTGTTCAGTCCAAAGCAGAAGGCTTCAACTAGTGGAATTAACTGAAAGCATCTTTTCGCCATAATTTGTATCATATCATTTGCATCATGTATATCTCGGGAGCCTTGGCTGTTACAAACCCGAGGATGAGTAGAACTTGGGTTTTCCTCCCAGCCTCTGTGGCTCCATAGATTCATTGAATCTAGGCTTCTACAGGGAAGGTTAAACTGAATTTGAAGTGTAATCTAGTCATTCAGTGACAGTTTAGGAAGTTTAAGGAAGTTAAGTGTTCAGTTTATGTAGCTAGGGCACACTTCTGAATTAAGCTACACTAATACAAAAAGCAAGTTCCATAAGATTAATATAAAACTAAGTTAAGACCTTTAAGAATGAGGGCTACAGATTCCTTAATATTTTTAATACAGCTCCTAAGATTCTCTTTTTAACCAAAGCAACCTAAAATTGTTCAGCAGACACCTGTATGTGACAAATAGATTTTTTTTTAAGCCATTCTTCCCATTAAGATCAAAGAGAAGCCATCTTTTTTTTGTTGTTGTTGATGAAATGTTAATCCATTCTCTTGATCTATGCGTTAGCAAGAACACACAAGAATTTGAATCATCAGAAAATGTGGCATGGGATTTATACATCCATTCTTTACTATGACCACTAATACTACCATCTTCCCAAAACCATTCATAGCTGTAATAAGACACATATTCCTTTCTTAAGGCCACAGAAACATGCTGAATGGCATTGCTCCTTAAGAAAAGGTTATAAATTGTCAGACTGCAGTTTGTTTCTTGCTCTCCCTCTCACTTTCTCTTCACTTTTAAACTTTTTTTCCATCCATTTAATAAGAACTATTAACATTTTAAAAGTGTTAATATGACAGCAGACATATCTGGATTTGTCCTCTTATTAAATTAAAAATGGAAGCAACATTAACAGTAATAAGTAGAGCTGTCTCTGAGATTACATGGTACTTACAATTACTGTTTGAATTTTGAACCCCAGCCAGATTTGGCTGGATCTTGAAATTTAAGCAACTACTCTATGCAGATAGATAATTTTTTCAATATCTGACTACATAATTATGGACTTCATAAAAGTTTCAGCACAATTATGAATCAGTTTGATTAATTTACATTTTGTTCTCAGCAGTTCTCTCCTTCAGAAAAGACTTTTTTTTTTTTTAAATGCTGAACAAATTTCCATTTAACATACTACTTAAAAGTTTTGAAATAATTTTGGTGCAAGAATTTCTTGAGATCAGCTGTAACAAGACTGTTAGTGGCAGATACAGTAAAGAAGTCCAGGTACTTAAATAATGCAAGAGCCTGGTTTTGCAATGACTAACTTATGAGCCTCAACAGGAAAGCAGAATCCAGATTCTTACAAAAGAGTGTAGCCTCCCTGGATTTTGTAAGTATACATTAAAAGGGTTTCCAAACACCAGCATACCTGTAGTCACTACTCTGTGAACACAACTCCCTGCATTTTTCTTTGCTGCAAGATACATGCCGTCTTGTGGAAGACTTTGCTATGTGCTGTTTATGCTCAGGGGATCAAGTATTCCTTTCTGACTTTCAAATGACTGAACCTATGAATAGTTACTCCACTGACTGATAACACAGCAGGTCATTTGCAGCCTTTCTCCCAGGATATGCTGCCACGTCAGAATAACAAAAGCATTCTGTGCCTTAGCTTATCGCGAACACATTCTGCCAAGAGTTAACGAATGTAGCGATCCATTAATTACACATTATTTTCTGATCTGAGGTCTCAGTAAATTCAGTTTACACCAAAACATATGCAGGGACCCAGCATATAAAACGTATACAAGTATGTAACTGTTGGTTGGAACTCTGACATATCCGACACGATGACTGCAAGCATACTTGTTCTGCTCATTAATCATTAATTACATTACGTTGGCATAGAGCTTGCAAATGTTAAGAGAGTTATATAAGCTTTGCATATTATTAGTGCCTACAGGCAGCAATCTGTGCATGACTTTGGTTCTATGGCTTTTTGAATTTAACACAAAACATGAAGAGTCATGTACTGTCAGTTCAAAATAAAGTACACGTACACATGACTGAAATCTTCCACAACCTGTTGAGAGCCCCTTTCCTTCCAAGACTTAATCTTCAACCTATAGTGTTTCAAAAACACCCACTAAATAACCAAAACAAACAAAAAACTAAAAAATCCACTTTGCTTTCACTGCTATCATCACATTGACTGTGCAACCTTCTTAGATTTTGGCCTGTAATGTACACTTTTATTTTCCATGTGTGAACTGTATCGGGTTTGAACAGAAGTAATGTTGTAGCATACAAGGGTGCAAGTGAAGCCAAAGTGCATAGGGAAATTACCAACTTACCAGATACCAACATAGCTGAGAAAATAAATCAAATGAAAGAAAACATAAATTAGATAAATCCTTAAGAACTGTTTGTGTACTTGAAAGATTGCCTAGTAAAATATTTTGAACCCCTCTTATATTAAAAAATGTCATTTTCTCAAGTGCTTTCTTACCCCTCGTCTTTATTTTGTTATGCACGATCAAAAATTGCAAGTAGAGTACAGCAGACATCTTCTATACAGAGTCCATTAGTCACTCCACAAGAATGCTGCACCATTTTCCTACAGCCACAGGAGGTTAGCATTCTAGGAGAATATTTCAAGTTTCCTTCATCACATTTCAGCCTGATTACTGATTTGAGTCAAAGGAGGCTGCTTGTTCCTGTGCCCAATGACACCACTTGTTTTAACAAAAAGAGATTATTTGGAAGAAGATCAAACGGTTTACTCCTCTTCCTTCCAACTGACCTTGCCCCGACTCTTTTCCACAGTAGCTTAAAAGGTTCAGTCTCCCCCTCTCAAATGACTGCAGCAAAAGGGTACGTACTCCGAATAAGAACCACTGGCCACCTTCAACACTAGTAAAATGAAAAAAGTCTGGACACAGAGTCAGCTTGTCCAACAGCTTGCACTGCAAGGTTAATCATGTCATACTACCCCTCTCACATCCTTTCTACACCCTTTCCATCTTTGTTTAAAATAAATAATGAAATAGATACATTTAAAAAGAAAATAAATTACTTACTGATATTCTTCTGAAAGACTTAAATTCAAGATAGGTAAGGTGGTCTGACAGCTCCTCTGGCTCAAGGTGATCAAAAAGAAGCGAGACTTTCCGTTTCTTACTGGTGTTAGTCTTTACACGCTGTGTCAGCTTTCTAGACCAATCCCTAGAGTTGCTTTTAGACAAATTTTAAAACAGAATTACCCTTAGTTATTTTCTAAAGAGCAAACTTTTCCTCTCTCCCTAATACAAAAGTAACATTGTTTTCATGCCTTACTGCAATAAAAAGTGAATTATTTGGATTCCTAAAGAGCAAGCTCCTTTCATGCATTAGAGATGCTATGACAAAACACTATTGTTAGCCTTCATTATATTGTTAGTCTTTATTATATTGATGTAGCATGTAAGGACAATACAACTGTATTGCCAAACAGCATGAGATTATATATTGCACTTCCAGAATTGCTGTCCGTGACTTCATCTTAATTGAATGTATCCAGTGCTCCTCCATTTAATAATTCTTCCAGATTTCCTCAACCAGCCTCTAAGTATAAACCATCCCCCCTGTGCTATTCACCCATGGGGTAATGAAATTTGACTGGATTTGAAAAACTAAACACTCTCTTTCACAATCAGATATAAAACGTATGCCAAATTCTGCTCTGCTTTTGACTGTGCATTTCCAACCAAAGTATGAATTGACACTGTTATACAGTTCCATGGAACTATCTTACTCTCATATAACAAGGAAGGTTCTTTTCCTAAGAAAGGACTATGTGATGTATAGCTGTAGGATTTATTCTTGAATGGGCAAGTGATTTTGTAACTAAAAACACACAAAATATTACCAAGAGTCTGATAATGTAATAAACTATATCTTCTCACTTACCTTTGGTGTTAAAAAATATAAACACACTTTTTTTACCTTATCTGTTACCTCATCTGTATTCTCCATTCTCATTGACTTAAAGTGATCTTTCAAAATCATTAGGTCTCTACAAATTTTCTAAATTCCCTGGATAGAGTAAAATTTATCTAGCATAGACAACCAGCACAAATCTATATAGCAGTTAAATTCAATCTAAGCCATTCTTGAAAAGCATTCTGTTCCTCTATGTAATATATATTTAATCCATAATGATGTGTAAACTCTCCTAAGGATAGATAACATACGACTTACTAAAATTAATCCACTATAGGACCATTATAGGCTATACCGGAGAGACATTATATTTGAATGAAGGAAATTCAGACCAAAAGTTTGTTTTCTGAGCATATTAAGAGCTTGGCACTCACATTTGAGTTGTGTCAATTAGACGGCAGTGTAACTCCTCCCCATTAGCTTTAACCAGTTCTTGAAATTCCTCCATAGTGGTGGATAGTTTAGAGTCCATTTTGAACATAACCCAGAACTCTGTAATCCAATACCTATTGCATATTGAAAACACAAAAACACAAAAATAAAGGTTTTGCTCTAACACCAGTAAGGCTGAAATTTAGAGAGCTGCTCCTGTTCATGAGTTGTATTTCTTCTTGACTCATTTCAAGGGACAAATCTTGGTTTTAGATACTTTGCTAGGCTACCTTGATTTTTATCAAAAATCAAAATTTCAAGATTAAAAACGAATTAGAAACTACCTGGCTTAATATTGTATGGAACTATACTACATATATGTTTGCAATAAATTCAATATTAAAATTCCTAGCTTCATATTCAATCCAAACAATACACAAATTGATTTTTTTCTTCATTAACTTCTAGATAGTTTTATATATTCCTTTAAAATTTGAAATTATTTGGTCTGAATGTAAAAAAAAAATGCACTATGCCAGTCAGAATTTTATCTATTAACTGAAGAAAAATTCACTAATTAAATATATTCAATAATTTATAGGTGATTTGGTCTCACATGCATAAAACAGAGAACTACACTTTTCCATGTTGAGCATTCAAATTGTTCCAGTCATATATTTTATATTTAACTCCTATATGTGACTCATCACCCACTGTGGTGGGTTAACCCTGGCCAGCAACTAAGTACCCGCTCAGGTGCTGTTTCACTCCTCGCGGCAGCAGGATGGGGTGGAGAATAGGAAGGGCAAAAGCGAGGACAATGTGTGGGTCAAGGTAAAGACAGTTTAGTAACTGAATGAAAGAAAAAAGCCAAACAAACGAGTGATGCAAAGGCAACCACTCACCATCTCCCACAAGATGCCCAGCCAGTACCTGAGCAACAGCTACTTTGGAATTACTATCCTCCAAGTTTTTATTGCTGAGCTGATGCTGTATGGCATGGAACACCCTTCTGGTCAACCCAAGTCAGCTGTCCTGGCTGTGTCCCCTCCCAATCACCCCCAGCCAATGCTATGGGGAGGCAGAGTGAGAAACAGAAAGTCTTGATGCTGTGCAATCACTGTTCAGCAACAGCTAAAACATTGGTGTGTTTTACTCACAGATGCAAAGCACAGCATCAGAGGGGCTGCTATGAAGAGTTAACTCCATCCCAGCTAGACCCAGTACACCCAGGCATGTAAAAATCCATGCCTGCTGGAAAAATGGACACGCATGATCTTATGGGGATGTATGTATGTGTGAATTTGCCTAGAAGCAAAAATGTTCACAGATCACATAGGACACCCAAGCACTATGACCTAATCAATCACCTGCTTTAAGATAATAAAATGATCATTTCAAACAAATTTTACTTTCCTAACTGCTACTATGTATTACCCATTTTGTGTAAAAAAGAGGTATCATATGCTAATCTATTAGCAGTTGCATCTTTTTTTCCTCTCTTCTGTTTTCTCTAAACTGAGATATCAAACTTTACTATAGTTAATTAAAAAAAAAAGTGATCCGGGATCATTGTAATGGACTAAGCAGAATTACTAAGGAGAATTACCTACCAAATACAATAGAGTTTTGCTTAATAGAAAAATAGCTGCAATATCCCACTTCATTATTTTAATAGAGCTAGATAATATTAGACACAATGCTAGCAACTCCTGAGTACTGTCAATTTTCACTGATGTTTAAGATACAGATTCATACCAACTCCGTTCAAAACTGTGACCCAATAATTCATGCACTGGCTTCAATGGATCTGCACAAAGGCAGCTGGGCCTTTTCGTGTAAAGCTGCTAAAGTAAAACCTTGAAAAGCTAAAGCAGTATGGCTGTTTCTCTTTCTAATGTCAGCTTAAGATATGCAAAAACATTCTTATGCATGGCACACGGATAGCTGCAGACTGTAAAACCTACCAAGCAAGAATATTCTTACCTCACAAAATAGCATATCTTTACACACAGCATGGAAGATTTATTTTCTAAAGCATTAAGATAGGTAGAAAACTGTTAAGGAAAACCACATCCATTGACATAGGATATGAAATGTTACATGCTTGATACTTCCCTATCTGTCAACAATAAGAATCATTCTACTGATGGCATATAATATCAGATTAGGGTTTTACACAAGTGTATACAAAGTATATCCCAAGATCATTAGCAAAAGTTTATTGTAAATATGACTACTATGAGTAATACTGATGTAGCTGCCCAAGTACTAAGTGAGGTTAGGTAGTGAAATGATTCCGCTTCCTACATGCACTTCTTTGCAACATGCCTCATGATTTCTAATAAAATTCATGTACTTGCACATCACACTAGAATTTGAAACAGTAATACCAAATTTATAAATTTCTGCTTTTATGAAGAAATCCTTTTCAGTTAATTACTATTCATTGGATCTTCTCCAAAAAAAGATGCTATTTTCTTTTAAACATAACCAGTTGTATACAATAGTAGAAAAAAATGTGAAATGCCTCTCCTTGCTAACCTCACCTTTCTAACTATGCAACAGTTTTCATCTGACTTGCTGAGATAACTGGAAAGAAATATCCATATTTTTGGCCTATTAGCTCTATAAAACAGTTTTTGATATTGTAGACAATGTCTTTTGAAGACACAGAAAATCCATTTGGAAAATGTATTATGCATATCTTGATTCTTCTGCTGTAGATTACACACATTTTCAGAACTAAAAAATGTAATTTAACGAAAATACGTTGTGGATCCTCCTACAATCTGACTGAAATTAACTACAGCCTAGGGGGACATACTACAACTGAGGGGACATACCATCCACAATTTTAAGCACCCATATTAAGTGCTTGAATTAGGCTGACTATAGAACTAGTGAGGCCTGAATAAGTTCCCAAATATTTTTAAGGTCCTCAAACAGAATGTCGGAAGTTAGATGGCTTACAAATCATCCATAACCATCTAAAATCACTCACCTAATTTAGGGTATGGAAAATGGTGAAACTGGGATATTAGCAAGGTTTTCAAAATAAGAGAGCGCAGATTATCTGATCCATTCAAAATCATCTGTAGCTTTCATTGTCTTTACAGGGAGCTATACATAGAGCCAAAAACCAAGCTTGCAAAATACACAAGTCTGATAAAAGTTTGAATCATTTCTTTGACTGTAGAAGATGTTATTTCTCAGAAACATGCAAGTACTTCCTTCCATTTTCAAAGAGTACATGAGCCCAAGTTAAACACAACACTACACCACAGTTGTAGCCTACCACACTTGATCTAACACTTGACGTTAGAGAAGCAGCAGGACAGTAAGAATCCAACACTACGATAAAGCTCTGTTGTAAAAAAGCCAGTAAAATACAGAGATTGGGGAAATAAAGGATTTTCTAAAGTAAATTGTACCAAAATTGGCTGGAGATTCTTAGCATGTCAGGTCTGCTTCGTGTACTGTGCTCATCTAATTAAGAGTAAATCTTCTGTAAAGCTAAGAAGTCAGGTAATGTATTCCACAATTAAAAATTCCTAAAGAAGGCTAGTATTGCAAATATAATCAAGTAGCTTTGTTGTAAAAAATCTAATGAGCCAGAAACACACATGTATGAGTCCAGGAAGTCACCTCAAAATGGGAACAAATAGGAAGGAAAAGTTTATGTTTTATTTCAGTGCAATGTAATTTTGAGTGTGCGAGTGAGAAACAGTATTTGTCGAAAATTTTCATCTCCAGATGATACAAGCAGAATACTTTCAAAAATTACACTTTTGTTCTTTGCTCTTTTACTTGTCTGGAGAACAGAAAGAGAAAGAGATCTGAAATTTAGGCCCAGGTTCACAGTACTTAACTGAGGTGCCTCCATTACTCTAACACTTGCTAGATATTCCCTCCACAGCCAAAGCACGGTGATTTATCCTACTTAAAATCTGAACTGGATTTTCATCTTTTTTCTCTGTGGATGATAAACTAAACTAAACACACAAACAAAAAACCCCAACCCTAAACAAAACAAGAACACACTTTACAACCAAAAAACATAAAGAACAAGTATATTGTTTAATTAGTGAAACAGTAATACCTCCATGGACTAAATATCCTCTACTTACCCATTTCAAAGTTGTCAAGTTATCTAATGCTACCTTAACAACAGGTGAATATTACAAAGGATATAGATCAATGAGTTTCTGGAGCATGTCTGCAGAGGAGATGATAAACTGATGCATGGCCAGAATTATCTTTAGCAGCTGGTTGTTTTTATATGCATTTCCTTCTAAATCTGAAAAAAAAAAAAAAAAAAAAGGAATATTCATATTGAAATCTTGGTATACCTTGGTAAACAACTTGCAAGAGGCTTTTTCAGAATACTAATTTTAATCAGGCCTGTTCACCTACGCTATTTCAAAGACAGCAGTAGCTTACTAACTTAGGAAGTGCATAATTTTTCTGATGACTGCTATACAACAATAAGTATATTTCACTACCAGGACTTAGTAGGCTCTTACAAAAAAAAAAAAAAAAAAAGGCAAGCAAAAAAGCAGATGTGGCTCAGAAGCACTCAAAATATCCAGATAACTATACATAATAATCTCAGTCCAGCAATGCACTTAAATGCTTAGCTTTAGGCAGATGAGGATAACCTTTGAAACAAATTAATGAATCACAGAGCAAAAGAATTCAGTTACTGATCCATATCAGTCAGTCAGTCAGTGGCATAACTGAACTTATCAAACAGAATGGTGATATTCTGAAGTGTTCATGAGGCTTTTTGTACAGCTGACATACATGACACTAAAGTACCTGCAGAGGTTAGGATCTACACCTAGATGCACACTGGACAAGATACATTGTACGCAGAAGTCCAGAGGTTAACCTACGCATAGTCCTGGTGGTGAACCTAAATGTCCTGACACATTTCCCTGAACTATGTGCTACAAGGATTTCACTTGAAGAAGGTTTTTAGACTACAACTGTCTTCTGGGTCTTGTGGGGGTTTTTTTTCCATATTCAGAAAAGATCAAGGACATCATATGTAGCAAATAGTTTAAAAAAGTTTCCATTTCTGTAACAGACAGTAATGCAAGTGTTTGTAAATATTAACAGATTATGTTTTTCTCTGATAGCCTGCTATCAGAGAACTTAAGTAGCTTGAATTGGAATTAAATACCCTTTCAAACATAAAAGAAAATTTACCTTTTTGAATAATTTTAAATACATTGTCCTCTGTGAGGAGAAATTCAGTTATCATTTAAAATAGCAATAACAGGAACAACATGCAGAAGCAATGCACAATAAGGCAAAATGGAAGAGGTAGGTGAAATAGCAGATTTGCAACATATTAAACAGCATCTGTTACCAGAGGAGAAAAAAAAAATTGCACAACACCAAAAATGAACATTAAACTTAGCCCACTTGCAAAACAGCATAATCCATGTTAGTCATTGAGCAAAAGTGCCTATGCCCTTCTACAGGAAGGTATAAATCGTGAAAAGACAAACCCAGAGCCCAGGCCTTTCCTTTTGAACAATTCATTGGGTCTTTGGTAGAACCAATAAAGCCTCATTTCCTCTAAATCTGTCTCCCCTATTCTTCACTAGTCCTAGTCATGCCTTTTATCACTATACTCTCCCCTGAAAGACTTTTTCTTCTCTTCCCCACAGCAACGCCATGACTCAACGCTCACGCTTAAAGCCATCAGCTACACAAAAGCAATACATGCTGTGGCTGAATCCAGGCTGACTGGCCAGGCAGCAAATCAAACCAAACCAATGCTGGGCTCACACAGCTGCCCCTACACCAATGTGGGCACCGACCTGGATCTCTCTCTTCTACACAAGCAATTCTTTGAGATTTGTATCTTTCCATCAATTCAGTTTAAGCTGCCAGACAGGCTGACTATTTAATGCAGAGTAGATGTGGCTTAGTAGGAAGGTGACTCATAATGTCCTAGATCTGTAGTTTACAATGAAGTTATTGTTTTAGCTGACCGTTTGAAGCCCTGAAAGCAGAGGACATGCTGGGTATCATATACCTGGAGTGGGTAACTTCATTCTTCTAGCAAAAGCATAGTCAGTTTGCAGGAAACTCAATACAATAAACAGACTTGAAGTATCTTACTACAGCCAGCCTCTCAGGCAAGACAAGCAGAAAAATCCTCAGCAGTAAATTCTGGCAGCGCCTATGTGAACATGCAGCAACCCACTGAGCAATATCAAGCCCAGAATGAGAACTCTATGCATCAGGTGATGCATAAAGAACGTGAGAGACCATTTTCGGAGTCTACCTTCTGTAGTTACACTTAAATTCTACCTACAGGGATAGGGGCAAGGGGAAAGTCTGCCTATCCTACAGCCCCCTAAATAAGAGCAGCACACACTCCAAGTAACTAAAAGTTGTTGAGATGCCTTTTGACTTATACTACAAGTTCTCAGTTGAATAGCATGAACCAAAGTTTATGCATTCCTTGTTTGTGTTTTCACATAATTTCATTCATCACCTAAAGAATCCTTCTGGGATATAAACTGCCTAGGTGTTACAGCAGGTGTATTGAGGGCAAAACAGCAAAGTACTCAGCCAGAGAAGTGGCAAATTTGCAGAGGAAGGTTGGGACATCAGGAATAAATACTTATCCAGGCCTTTAGTATTTGGCATTTTGTATTCTTCAGTGTCTTCAGGAAAAGCAAAATCATTTTAGGCCTTGCACACAGAGGCCCGTATCAATTTTCATCCATTTTACAAAACTTGGTGTTCTGCCAGAGCCTCCATCCAACAGCTCTTGTTTAAATCCGAAACATAGTTCAATTTGGAAGCCAAATGGTTATGTGCACACATACTATTAAGTATATACAGCTGTAATGAAATCACCAGCTTTTCAGAAGTGCTCAACAGATCATCTCCAGCTGACAAAGACAACAAATAACTCTCCTAGCAGTTTCTCCTCTGTCTGGATTCCAAAATTCTCTGCCATGACATAACATAGGTAGGACTTGGCAGCAGGTTCCAGACTGAATTTCTCTCCTCTAGAAGGGCTCTTTTCCATTTTACAAAGATGCAAAGAAAAACAGTATGTTCTGCGTGCTATTAGCGATTAGGTCAACACATTTATGGTATTTTCTTGCATAATAAAAGTGCATTTATGCTTCACAACCTAATTATCTCACAACAGAGATAGATTTCATTATGATGTCACTCAACTGTTTTGCACACATTAAAGCAACAGTAAGTTTTGTGCTATCCACTCTCTCACCCAACTAAAAGGCTTATCTCCACAAAGAAAAACATTGCATTAGTGATGGTCTAAAAATCAAAATAAACACTCTGTGGCAAAAAATATGAAGGTTCCCAGCACAGTTCAGCATTTAACAGCAAGCCTGCATGGAATTGTAGCAGTACACAACACGTTCAGAATCAAATAGTTAATGTCATCATCCTGCCCAGTTTTAAAAGGAAGCACTTTTCAAGTGTATACACCATGATACAGCAAATGTTACTGAAAAAGAAAAATATTGAGTCTGATTCCTTTTCCATTTGTATTTCACAAATTCATAATTCAAAAGAATCCATGGAGTTAAACTGGTAAAAACGAGCCTTAGATGAGAAAAGACTCCAGCTCAGTTTCAGAACTGTCGTTGGTTCTTTCACATCTCTGACCACTAGGTCACCTCTTTTCGGAGAGCTAACCTGCTAAACATAGCTGTGTGTAAGGAAGTAACAAAACTTATGGTAAACTGTCTTTGTGCAAATGGTGGAGCCAATAAGAGGGCTTTCCTGACTGTGCTGCAAGAGTGTCACTGAACACCTCTGCAGCACTCTCTTGAACCTCCAGCAGTTTGTTTTAAAACTTTTAGACTCATTTTCATTTCCGTTTGTATACCTGTTTCTAACCACACACCCTGCTGAGCAAAAACCACTACGTGAATGCTAAATAAAGTGGAATGGGTGTGTTTCAGTTAGTCAATTTACCTTAAAGCAAGCTGTAAAACACTACAGAAGCTTTAGCTTTGTTTCCATGCAGCAAAATACAAATAACCCACTGGTTACATGCTTTGCCTCCTGTAAATGCCCTTATTGTACTAGGATATTTTAAGAAATATTATCTGAAACAAACAAGGAAGCAGGAGTTGAATATACTTCTCCAGTATTTAACTACAGGAATGAAAGCACAAAGAAATTTAGGAACAAATATTTTATTATCTATGTAGTAACATAAAGCCACTAAAAACTGCCTACAATTACAAAAGTTCCATTGCATATGTGAGACTCGGAACACCACAGGCTAAGAACATTCTCATCTAGGACCATCAGCCACTCTATTGCACGACCCAGTTGGTGGCTCCCTGCAATCTGCGGTTTAGAAATAACCGAAGTATTACTTGTTCCTGAAACAGCTGAAAGAATCAAAGCACTCAAAAGCCAATAAGCAAGGCTTTAAGAGCAAATTGCCTGCTTTTCACCAGGTCCATGGCCACCAAGCCCGTGGTAAATACACCTAACAGAAAGAGTACGTTCAATAGACAAGATTGCTGTACTGAGACCTTCCCACTCATGAGTGCAATGATAAGGCAACAGGAAGAATGCCAAGGATATCTTAACTGAACTGAATTATGCAAGAAAGAAAAGTTAGCTTTTCTAGGTCTGAGGCCTTTATTTCATAAGCAGGTTCCAACTCTGTCACTTAGTGTACCATTTGAAATGAATCAGAAGCGAATCACAGAACACTGACACCACATGATCAGTGACTCAGAACACGAATAACTTCTTGTAAAACCCCCTTTAGTCTTCCAGTAGTTATCAAAAAGTAGCACCAAATACCATGCAATGCAAGAAAGCATCAAGCAATTGCCAGGAGGTCTCACTAAGTGCAAAGCTGAAAGTCGTGGGTTGTGCTACATAAAATTCTTCAGGATTTCTGCAAAGTGTTTTTTTTCCTAGTGTCTTAAAGAAGACAGTGTGGGGACAGTGTTATAAATGTCTGCTAAGATTATTAAAGCAGTATGTGATTTGAAAACTGGGGGAACTGATGTTCTTACAGTCTTAAGGTCCCAAAGACCTTGATGAAACACACAGACATGTATGAAATATGGAGGTACATGTGGGAGTACATGCTAGGCTTTAGTGGCAACTGAAACAGCCATAAGTCAACGTCTCTGCCCGACATGAGAGGTGCAGAACTACGAGATAACCTTAGAATGGCTAAAAGCAACCAAAATTGAATTAAATATTTCATTAGTATTTCACGGATACTTCCTGGAACCTCCCTTCACAAATTGGAAACGCTCTGTTCCCCTGCAGCTTAACACTCATGCAACACCTAGTAGTCTTCTTACTACAGGCTTAATATTGCCACATTGGAATTTGGCACCCTGTAGCATAGATAGTTATTTAACTCTCCTCATTTAATTGATTTCATTTGGTCAGAATCTGATTCATAAGAAGCCACCATCCTGCTCATCAGTTATGACACCATCATTGAGGGTCAGCAAGCAGATGCAACCTAAGCTTAAGGTGTTTACTTTCTGAGCTGGAAATAGCCTTTATTTTTTAATGATAGCTGAAAGCTCAGCTGATGGTAGAAAGTAGGGATAGGAACTAATGTACTCTATTCCCCTGCTCCAATGCAGAATCAGCTTCCTCAAAGCCAGTATGCTTCATAACCAGTTTAATTTGTTGTTAAAATCCTACAATTATGAGGATTTCACAGCCTCTGTAGATGTCTTATTCTGCTCAGCAGTTGAGCATCCCCATCATTAGAGAGATGTTACTGTCTAATCAAAGACTTCAGGCAACTTGGGCATCTTAAGCCCACTACACCTGGCTCCCAGCAGACAGACAGAAAAAAACATTCTTTCCTTTATCAATATATTTTCTCTGTTCAAGGATTACTTCCCTCATCTCTTTTCTGAACAAGAAAACACCACATTTGTCATTTCATATATATATTTCTGGTCAAATTTTATGTCCTTTTCTGAACTCTTTGCAGCTTGTACCTTTATGAAGCAAACCAGAATACAGTACTCTAGAGGAGGTCTTAGCATCAGAGTTAAAATATTATTTTTAATATCCTGTACATAATACCTTTATATACAGATACATTTTTATATGTGTAAATGTACATATATAATGTGTGCATACATATGTAAAAATAAGCACACGCATCGCTCTGTGCATGTGCTTATCTTCTCAGAGTTTCCACAGTGGTACAATACCATTAAACTATTTTCAGTTTTAAAATCCATCTTCACACCGAGATCCATTCATGGACTTTACCATACTGTTTTTACAAATGATTACCCTAAGTGCAGAACTTCGTACTTTTCCTTAGTGAATTTTTCTTTATTTCAGATCATTATTTTAAGTGCTTAATATATTTCAAAAATAACAACTTAATTACAATGTCCTTAGAAAGATGACACACTAATTAGGCAAAAGAATGATTGTTTTAATCCAGCTGACATTTAATTCTATACGGCATGGTGGTGTTTCTCCTCATGCAACTGGAACACTATAAAGTTAGCAGACAGCACCAAATTACCCAGGGAATTGTGATAATTTTTTTTTTTTTAATTGGCTTATTGTCCAGACATGCTAGTAACTATTAAGTGAGTCATACATAAATTTATTTACACAAGTAAGTGGTCTTAGAAGGAAAACCTCCAAAATTAAAATGAGAAGAAATCAGTATTTCCCAGAGAGGAAAGAATCATACCACTTTGTGATCAATCCTGCACCAACAGAACCCTAAACAAGTAAGTAAACAGGGATGTTAGAAGAAACCCTAAAAACCTGACGGTTCTCCAAGTCTACTTCCCCCTTCAAACTCCCTACAGAACTGCAGGGGGCAGAACCCACTGCTCTTCCTCCAAATATTCATTAACAATGCAGATATATCCAAGACAAGTGAGTCTAATATGCATCCAAAAAGGATAATAAGACTGTTCTTTGTGAGGGTAGGGAACATTAGGGAAGAAAACCTCAAGGGAAAGCCATTACCCTCTCTCAGAAACAGCTTTTGGAAAGCTACCTCTTGCAGAAAGAACTCTGGGTGGATAATTCTTTGAAATGAAAACAAGAAGATAAAAGCTCTTGTCAAGGGGAAATGGGATGATTTTGAGAAATTAAAATGTACTTTGAGAGAAACCAAATGAAATGTGGGTGGAAAGCATTCCATTAGCCTTGGAAATTCAGATCAAGTGCACAGAACAAGATAAAAAGTTAACCCCCCCATACATTGTTCTACAGCATGTTTAAAATACTGATTTTAGCAAATTTTAGATGAGAACTTTTTAATTCTCCAAAGCCTACAAAACATAATTTGACCATTCAAGATTTTTTTCAAAGCTTTAAAGCATGTTACTGGAGCAACGTGCAGCTTTTGACCTGCAGGCAAGTCTTGAATAATTCAAGTGTAATGCCTGGCAACACAGCTGTGCTGGCATAAGCACTGCTGGGTAAGACAAATGAGACTCCCAGAGCAGAATCAGAAACTTCTGAGGCCAGGATCACTATTTGACTACTGAACCCAGCTGCATGCCTAGCACTTACTCATCCCACAACTGCAGTGTTTTATAATAAACTTCTCTGCAACTACATCATTGATCCTGGGGCAGCCAGGCAACAGGTCCAGAAGCACAAAGTCAGCCCCATCCAAAGGTTCAAACTGTAATGGACTAGCACACACCAAGCTGCTTTCCTTTCAGGGACTTGAAGATGATGCAGATTGCTTAGATCCCAGTTCCTGGCCTTGATTTTCATTACTGACACATGCTCCAACTTTACTCCTGCTCTAATATTTCTGACTTATTGTTTCAAGTTTCCCTCCCTTACATCTCTCAGCTTCCTAGTCTTTGGTCTAACTTTGAGATATATTTCTGGAATTAGTGTTTAGAGACTCTCTGGCACACTAGCTTCTAACCCAGCAGTTGGGGCGGGCCTTCTCACACTGTCCCATCACTGAGTACACTAGGGGTTGGCAAGAAGCTGGGAGGGCACACAACCAGGACAGCTGCCCCCAACTTACCAAAGGGATACTCCATACCAGATCATGTTGTGCTCAGCAACAGAAACTGGGTGGAAGTTTGCCAGGGCTGCTGTTGCTTGGGGAATGACGGGGCATCAGTCTGCTGGTGATGAGCAATTAGGGTTTTCCAGAACACATACTTTTCTTGGTTTTGTTTGGGTTGTTTGGTTGTTGTTTTTTGTTTTAAAAAAAAAAACAAACCCAAAACTGTCTTTATCTCAACCTATGAGTTTTCTCACTTTTACCCTTCCAATTCTCTCCCCCATGCCGCTGAGGGAGGGGTAAGCGAGCAGCTGTGTGGTACTTGGCTGATGGCTGGGGTTAAACCACAACAGTTCATCCTTAGACTGACATATCTCTTGTTCACTGTGGATCAAAAGAACCCAAGTTTCAAAAAAACCCCATAGCTTCTCTCCAAACTTAAAACATACCTAATCACCGGGTAGCACTATCAAATATCTGCATATAGAAGAAGCTCCCCCATTGCTGATCCAAGCTAGCTGCAGTATGCCAAATTTTCATTATAGAAACATTCCCACGTGTTCAAGAGTAAGCTTTACTGGCCCCATTGTATCAGTTGCTCTAGCACAGAGCAAGAGCCTTACGTCTCCTAAGTACTGTTGCAGGGCATTTCTTAATATTACTAATAAAGGTATCATAATTTTCTATGTGATGGAACCTAAATAAGGGTTTGGGGTTTTTTATGTATACTTTTGAAAGAGTAACACTACATACCGGAGATCAACATTAAACATAACTGGTTCTCCCAGAGGAAGGGCAAAAACAATCCCACCCATAGCCTTTTCCAAAAAAAAATGTAAAGGTTTAAATAGAAAAGAAGCTCTTGACATCTCACACTATTGTTCTCTGCCAGAGGAGTTCCATATTTCAAAAGAAAGATATTATGGCATATCTCTAAATGATCTTCCATCACAATATATGTGGCATGAGACACCTAATTTTTCTTAACATGACCTCTGTATACATTTGAGTTTGGGGATTCCTAAAATCATCTCCAATGCAAGTTTAATTTTAATAGCTGCCAACAAGTACTCTCACCTTTGCCTTTTGCCAGCTGTTGCACTTGTACCTTCTTACCTCAGTAATGGGGGGGGGAAGAATGGTATGATGTTTAGAAAGTAATCTTAGCTTTTAATCTCCAGCCCGTCCTACATTAACAGAAAGATCTATTGAACTATGCAACAGTCTAAGGGAAGCCCCTTCTCCTTCAGACTTTTAAAAAAGCAATGCAAAAATATGTCTTCACACAGCAAAACATTGAAAGACCTCACACTAAAAAAACACACAAACCAATCCAAATATCATAGAAAGTAAAAGGCATGGGGAAGCCTAAAGTAGTAGCAACTTATTTCTTGCTTTAACTTCATACTTGGTTGAGGAAAAGAAAGAATTAAATTCATACAATAGTCTCCAGAGAATTAATTCTTCTCTATTCCTATCTAAGCTTTTTTGCATTGCTAAATAAAAGTTAAATTGTTTTTTCTGAAGTTACATTTAGAGGTAGAAAGACAGAATTTTCTGTCATATCCCTGTGCTAAATATAAGCAAATGGGAGACTGCTTTATAAAGCAAGAAAGACATCTAAGTTTTCTTCATTTTCTTTTACTACTTATTTCTTGACTTTGAAAAATTATATTGAAAAGATTGAAGTGAAATTAGCTAAACAGAAATTTAAAATATATAAAAAGATATCTAAAGTTTATTTTCTTTGGGAATTTTTTTTTTCCACAGACATCAGGTTAAAAAAGAAATCTATTTTCATTTTGGTACATTCACAATTTTAACAGTTAGCTAAATAGCACTTAGTATTCTCCAGAGCAGTAACTACTCTTCTGTTCCCACAATGTCATGCATTCTCCAGAGCAATAATGACTCTTCTGTTCCCACAATGTCATTAATTGATCATTAACATAGTTTCTGTTGCCAAGCAATACTGAAGTTTCCCACTCTATTTGACCAAATCGAACCCAGATTATTTAACACACAATGATCCACAACATTTTCATACAGAACAATACCCAAACACACTTTAACTGGTTTGGGGGGAACTGGAGACCTCAACATTCAGCCTAGGCTTCAGGTCCAAGAGGTAGAAACCTGCAAGTTTGTGGAGCACGAGATAAAAACAAATGACTGTTCAGGCAAACCTAACAGAAAAAAGTAAATGATCAAAGCTGACTCTGTGGGTGTGCGTACGCTTTGAAAGTCGTAACTGCCTTTGAGTCAGAATTCTATGTTACAATTTGGTACATGGTAAATTTGGTAAAAGGATAAAGATAAACTCGGTACTTGAACTGTGATTGTTTTACTAGTTATCATCATATGTTTTAACTAGACTGGAAGAATGTACTTACGTTAGAAGTAAAGCGGGGTTTTATGGATAACTGAAAGGGGTAAAACTGCATAAAACTTTAAAATTTTCTGTATTTTGGAGAAGAAGATGGCTACAGTTCTCCTAATGAGTGAATTCCAATTTGCCTGTTTCATTGTTTGTAAAATGGATGCAATACTTACCTGGCTCTCAAAGAATTCCTAAGACTAAATATATTTTTGCATTATATTGATACAAAAGCGAGCTATAAAAATATTATCAGTTCACAGAATTAGACAGCTCTGCTAATGTAGTTATTTTTTATTTTGGAAAATGTTAACTATGATTAACTTGTACACTTTTAGGCAGCTAGCACCTAAGAGGCAACCAGCACCAGCACCTTTGCCAGATTTCTGATTTCTATCAAAACAATTCCTTGGCATCTTTCATCCAGATCAGTGTGGAAGCGATTTCCAGAATTTCTAAGGTTTGTTTACAAACATCTCACTTTATCACATAGTGAGGCAACAAACTAGTATATCACTGATCAGACACTGCAGAACAACTTACACTACAGCCTACTTTTAGACCTAGCTGTCTACCAGTATTATGGCCATTAGAAGTTGCAAATCGCACTAGGTTCACCTAAATTCTATTAAGCTAATCTTTAAGGTTATGATTTTTTAACTTCCTTGAAAAGAAGTAGCCATGGGTTTAAATCTTACCCTTTTTTTTTTTTCATATTGAATATCGACATAGCAGTATAATCAACTAGCTCCACGGCAGTTTGTCATGGATGAGCTTCCACATGGAATTATGCTACCTGCTCTGTCAAATATTTCAATTGCTTTCCTAAAGCTCTTTACATACATCTCTCAAGAAACCAGACACAGGGACACTGCATGGTGACATGCATTTAAAGATGATGTTTCATGATTTCTTTTTTCCATTAAGCATACTCATCTTGTAGAGCAGTAACCAAAGTGCCTGAATTATAGCATAAACATAGGTCTTCTGTGTGTTACAGTAATAATGCTTCCAGTACTGAAATCTAAGAAGCAAATGACTAAGATCTCACACTCAAACGTTAAGGAGAGAAACTGCTTCATAATATTAAAATTTTGAGATCTTAGTGATTTCTCAGCTCTTAAACGACCCTCATGTTTTTAGGAAGACACAAGTGTTTGTATAAATTAGGACTTTTCACTCTTGGAATTGCTAGGTAGTTCTAAGCAATGCTTCAGGACTTTACTGCAGACAAAGCAGGGAGATAGCAAATTGACACCATGCTGAAGATATGTTTTAACCCAACTGCAACAAAAGCTTTTAAACACTTGTAAAAAAAAAATTTAAACAAATGTTTTGTGTGGGCAAGGAAAAGGCACTCTGACCCTGCATGGTCTACAACCTTGAGTGCACATTAAAATTGTTCTGCGTATGTGCTACACTTCCCCTTCTTTTCTAAGGCAATCACATGTGATGCATTTACTTGCACGCTACAGCTCTTCTTGTCAATCCAGACCATAGCAGTAACAGCATACTGTAGCTACTTATAATGTTGAGAGATCTTCCAAGGCATGTAGAACATGTTTTGAGTCACTGTCCTGTATAACCAAATCTCTTCTCTTTAAACTAACCAGAGCAGTTTCCAGTCTTTACAAATCTCCTAAGCTCAGGACCAATATTTCTCTCTAAAACACTTCCTGCCTTCAATCTCTCATCATGCTATTTTTCCCTGAACTCTTGCTCTAGCTTACACCCTGACTTTGCTGTTGCCTTTACTTTTGGCAGTTCATTTGTAGGATGATTCATCTTACTCATCCTGATGCAACTTTTCAAGGGACTTGAAAAAACCTCTACTTTCAGCATCTCCTTCTATTAAATAAACACTAGTGTAATGCTGATCTCAGATGTAGCGATCATCTACATGACTTCACACTACCTCATATGACTCCCATTGTTTTTGTCTCCAAAGCAAATGCATGTAATTCAAGCTAAATTTAAGAGGTTCAAGCTAAATTTAAGAGGTTCAAGCTAAATTTAAGAAGTTCAAGCTAAATTTAAGAGGTGAAAGAGCACATACTAATCATGCCAAAGCAGATGTTTAAGTTAATTACATTGAATAAGCTTCTGGTCTTCCCCCAACCCCCCCTCCCCAGAAGAAAAAAAAAAAAAGCCTCCCAACTCTTTACTTTTGGAATTAGCAGTTAATAAGTAAGACACCACCATTGTAATTCACAATATTCTGGCCACATTCTAGCCTCATCTTCTGCTCAGCACTACTGTAGACCCACAGACAATATCACTCACTTCAGGATCCAATCTTTCAATCTTTTTTTCCTCAACCCCTCAGCATTGGTTTTGGACTAACTTGGCCCTCTGGAAAAAGCTTGTCTTTCCACAAAACACCCTGGAATCCATTTACAACACTGTGGCAAAGCTTAGTCTTCTCACTCTTAACTTCAACTTAGCATATCCCCCTTTCTTATTTTTTCCCCCTTATCCATGCTGTAAGATAAATAACTTATACTTGTGCTCTTCACAGCTGTAAGCGTGTATTCATTCTCATTATCTTCTTGGTTAGACCTTCTTGTGATATTCTCTGCATGTATGGCAAAAGGCTGCCAAATTCCGCTTACACATCATTGTTGACAGTAGCCTCTCTTACATACCATTTTGCTAATTCCAAACTTTCATAACTGAGTCCAGGAACTGGACAGAATTCAGCTGCATACTTTATAAATGAATTGTATTTGTAATTGTACATGTAATATTAGCAAGTGCAGTATAATATTAACACGATGCGGTACATATTCTGAAATGTGATGCATCATCATCTCTACTGCCTATTGTTCCCCCTTACCCTAGACAGCAAATGAATCAAGGGCTTTTTCCAGAAAGTAAACTTAAAATATACAAAGGAAACCTGTGCCTATGTCTTGTGAGTTTCTGTATTTTTAATACTGACATAAAACTTGCTCAGATCACAATAATGTATTTCTAGAATAATATACAATATATTACAGGTCAGCATATCTGAAACTGAAGATACAACCTCAGTCTGAATAGAAGTATTAGAGTACAGGGAAATAGCCTTACTTCAGTACTATGCATGGGAAGAAACTTGCTCAATCACTCAGTTTACTTGTAATCATTCAGCAACTATGCTTTTTCCCCTCCCCCGTTTTTCTCCCTACCCCAACTCCTCTAACTTCCAGATTAAAGTTTTCTCCGTCTCTTCCTTTATTAGCACGATGATGTGAATGAATTTTGTTGGTAGCTACAAGAACCTTCTTTAACCAACTTAGTTATGTAGGTTGTCTACAGTTGTAACAGTTGCACTTTAGAATTTATTTAAATATTCTACTGGGAAATTCCAACATAGCTCAAGAACATGTGTAATGTCACAGAAGATGTACAAATACACATAGTACTATGAATTGCCCAATCAAGAGTCTAAACTTCTGCAGCACACATTATAATTCTAGCAGTCCTTAGTGAATTTAAGATTACGTTTGCAGATGCACTACAATTCACTTTGCTAGGCCTATATACCACTTGTCAAGTTCAAGAAAACCCTATTTAGTGGACTATGGTAAATTTTCTAACTGAAATATAAAAGCCTTCAGAAAGATTCACATGCATATCTAGCTGAACTGGACAGGTACACTTGCTTTTCTTTGTCACCTTAGTACTTATAATATATGGATGCCCAGGAATCTGAGAACACATAAGTGTGTGTATGCTGATATACATAAAGTATTAAAAATGTAATAAAATAAGTCAACAATAATCCCTCATTCAGGGTTTCAGCTGCACTAAATTGAAATCAATCACTGTAATCATTTTACTAGGTTTTTATAATGTTAAATTTATAATACCTTTTTTTCATAAAAATGTGGGCACAATATTGTTCAAATAGTCACAATATTAAAACTGTATGGAAGTCTACACATGCTTTAGATGTCTTGCCTCATTCCCAGCGAGCCAAAACTTATAAAAATATGAATCGACATTTGTTTAGGAATTAGGGCTTTATAACAGTTCAGTGGATATGTTCTTTACAATAATTAAATGTAAGAGAGAAAAAAACCAAAAAGAAATAAAACGTTACTGACAATCGATTACACGTTTCATCAGCTTTTCTCAAACATGCATTTCTCTGCACATGCCGATTAGAAGGCTCTAAAGTTAAAAAAAAGCATTTCCAATGAATGTGAAAGATTAGTCATTGTTTATACAGTATTTATGTGCTGTATCACTAGATCAGCAATATGTGTTACTGTTTAACTGTATAGATTAATTATTTTAGAGCTTAGTGGGTGTTCAAGTACATTTATTTTCTAAGGACTACCCTGCATCTAACACTTTGCCACATCTGTTTTGGGAATAGCTCGTAGTACTGAAAGACACAACATTAACAAACAGATGTACTGCTTACAAGCAATTATTCAGAATCATTTTGAATGCCTTCAGTACTAACATATTTTATCAATATAAAAAAAGAAACATTTACTAATGAAAGATTTGGGAAAGGAAACTAGGGATATAGGGCTCAGGCAACAGTCATGCTTGTCCATATATTACAATTCTTATTGTACAAAGACAAATGGATAACTGATAGGCTCAAAAAGGTATACAGTTGTCATTTTTGTTTGCATTCTGTCTCTTTTGTAGAGAAGCAACTTTAAATCTATACTGATAATGCAAGAAGCAATACAGTGTTATTTCACCTAGTTTAAAAATAGTCCTGCTCATTTCAAAATGTTCAATATAAACACATTGTTTACACATATCATGATAATATTACTGCAATATGCAAAATACAATGATTACTTGCTAAAGTTTACCAAATTGGTACCTGAAGGAACAACAAAAAACACACACTAGCCTTTGTCTTATTCTCTCAAGAAAAAGCAGTAGTCATACTAATCTCTTCGTATATATTACACACATATACACAAACAGATCCACAAACCCACAAAAATATGTGATCACCTACAGCATAGAAATTCTCAGTTATGACTTTCTACTCCACTAATAAATCAGTGTCGTTCACCAGTAAGTGACCTAAACATAGCCAGGATAGGAACAAATCCACACAATTCTAAAAACCTCCAGACACTCACCAAACGACTGAATGCAGGTTTCAAGAAGATCTTCCAAAGTAGCCCCTTTGGCTAAGTGCCCCAAGGGCACCATGGTGACCTGGGTAAGATTGGAAAGGCCGGGACAATGACCGATCTGCTTCAGCTCAAGTGCCGATTCAGGGGCAGCGCTGCATGCTTGGGCAGGTTGCCTAAAAGAAAGCACAATAGTGAAGTAAATGCAAGAAGATTGGGTGGTAAGTTTTACACTGCCTGGGAAAGGAGGAGAGATTTAAAGGACAATTAACTCCCTGTAGCTAGGGTGCTGAAAGACATAACCCTCCCACTTAATAGCACACCAAACAGATTGCTCAGGAAGTAACTTTTTTTTCTCTTTTTTTTCCTGCTCAAACGTGGATTGTAGAGCAGATGGTGACAGAGCTCCTTGAATGATCTGTTAAGATTACCAGAAGCCTTGTTCCTTTGTTGGGAGCTATGTCTACATTACAATTTCAGCACCAGCATAAAAATCCCTCAAACTACGTAACAGGAATATTGTTGTGCAGTAATCTACCGCCACATATTTGCACACACACCAAAAATAAAGGAGAAAACAATTGTAACTATAATCAAATATTATACACATTAGAAAATGATAGACTTGTTTTATTAATAGTGATTTTCCAAATGAAATTAAGTAAACAAAATATCAGTGCAACCTTACAGTGGAACATTTCACAATTTAAAAAAACCCAAACAGATTAATTTGCATCCATTCTATACTATTCTTTCCTAGTAAGTTGTTTCAAAATTGCATAGATGACTAATGTATTTAATAATAAAGGTAAAAGAGATCAAAATAAAGCATGTATTTTGATCATATAAGGTATGTAATATCTTAGATTTCATGAACATGTATGTTTACAGAAAATATTAAAGGCTGTTCATTGCTTGCATACAAGTTCACAATTCTGTATGAAATAGCAAATAGGCACATTATTATATCGATGAAAAGTGATGAAACATTTTTGCCTGCAATAACAGGAATCACTTCAAAATCTGACTTGTGATCATAACCATACAGTTCACAAAAAGGCAACAACCACTGCTGTTACGCCAAAACTTGGGTTTATTTCAGGGACCATTTACACTCCACAGTCTTCCTAAACAAGCGACTCCAGCATCTTTAAGATGCTATCTTAAGCTTTCATGCCACTTTTCTTGGAACACTATGTAAGACTTCATTAATAAACTGACAGTCCTGGGAAGAAAAGGCACAGAAATTTAGCCAGTGCGCATACCACATACAGACAGGGAAGGTAAAGACAAGAACATCCTCGTACAGGCGCTCCTGGATGAAGCTGGAAATACACACGCCTCATGAAGACAGACTGGTCCCTATCTCATCCCAGTGAATTTCAAGCCTCATCTTAAATTTCTGTCTCACCTGAATGCTGGGAAGGACACGAAGCTGCACCTGCTGTCACTTACATCCCACCACTAACCCCCGGGCTCCGCAGCTTCAGCCGGGCAAAGGCAGGGCTGAGCCTGACGAGACAGTGACCCTCACCCAGCCCCGCCGCAGTTCAGCTGACAGGGGCTATGCAAAGAATGTCTCTTCCCTTCCCCCTTTCGCTAAATTTCCCTCTCAGCTTTGTGATCTGACTTCCTGTTCCCGTATAAAAAAAGCAAGGGCCTGATCAGCTTTCAGGGTCTTCTTTTTGCAAGCTGAAAGCCTCTCCTAACTTAATTCCAGCACTTCTTCAACATAGGGCAGAGGATCCTGGCAACGCAGTAAGAGTAAAGCAGGAGTTACAGCAGAAGGTATTTTAGGACTTGGCAGCAAGCGTGTAAAAAAACTAGAGCGTCCACACCCCCAGAAAAGTTCACAACACCACTGTGGCCGACTTGGCAACCATGGGCGGGTAAACTCAGCCGGTGACACGTCTGAAACGAACCATTCATTGGAACAGAACCCCCTGCAGCAGTTA
>NW_010289342.1:0-2033 GCF_000700745.2 Antrostomus carolinensis
TTCTTCCTGGGCTTAACTTTACTCCAGATTTTCTACCTCCTCCCTCCTAGTGGCACAGAGGGACAGGGAATGGGAGTTGCAGTCAGTTCATCACACATTATTTTTTGCTGTTCCTTCCTCCTCAGGGGGAGAATTCCTCACACTCCTCCTCTTCTCCAGCGTGGGGTCCCTCCTACAGGAGACAATTCTCCATGACCTTCTCCAACATGAGTCCTTCCCATGGACGACAGTTCACAAACTTCTCCAGCATGGGTCCTTTCCATGGGGGGCAGTCCTTCAGGAACAGACTGCTCCAGTGAGGGTCCTCCATGGGGTCACAAGTCCTGCCAGCAAACCTGCTTCAGTCTGGGCTCTTCTCTACAGGGGCCACATGTCCTGCCAGGAACATGCTCCAGCACGAGCTTTCCCTAGGGTCACAGCCTCCTTCAGGCACCCACCTGCTCGGATGTGGGTTCCTCCACAGGTTACAGGTGGTCATCTGCTCCACCATGGATGTTCATGGACTGCAGGGGGACAGCCTGCTTCACCAGTCTTCACTACCGGTTGCAGAGAAAACTGTGCTCCAGTACCTAGAATATTTCCTCACCCTCCTTCTTCACTGACCTTGGTATCTGCAGAGTTGTTTCTCTCACATCTTCTCATCCTCTCTCCAACTGCAAAATTTACAGGGGTTTTTTTTTGGTGGTTTGGGGTTTTTGTTTGGGGTTTTTTTTGTTTGTTTCTTTTTCTTCTCTTCCCCTTTTTTCTTAGCGATGTTATCACAGAGGCATTACCATCATTACTGATTGGGTCAGCCTTGGCCAGTGACGGGTCCGTCTTGGAGCCGGCTGGCATTGGCTGTGTCTGACATGGGGGAAGTTTCCTGACAGCTACTCACAAAAGCCACCCCTATGCTCCACTGCTACCAAACCTGGCCATGCAAACCCAATATAGGAACAGATGTAATTTAACATTCAGGTTGTAGCTTGGCCTCTATTCCTTCTTTCATTCTACTATTTATAGGTTTGTTACGAGATTATCCACTTAGACAACAAAAGGACATTTAATATTTACCAGATAACAAATTGAACCTTCCAAGTTTAAAGAGTCATTTGATTATGAAGTTTTAAAAAGAATTCCTAAGTGCTTCAGTTCTAGTGTGAAAATAAAGGATGCCTAAGTTGGCAGTTCATTAATTTACCTCCTTGGTGCTTTTGTTGTCCTAGAAATGCCGTTATTACAAACTTCAATTCTTATGTTTTCCTGGTGGTGAATAGATGGTGAATTTTCAGTGGAATCTACTGACTCAAAGAGAGACATTCAGAACTACAAATAGGGCTGTTAGCTGTCTTGCTCAGTGATTTCTTTCTCATTCATCTTAAACACCCTCCCAAAAAAACCACCCAAAAACCAAAAAACAAAAATACCCCAAAAAACCCCCAAAACCATAGTGGTGTTGTCTAGGAGTCATCTGGTTTAAATGAGTGTCTACCTTCCTTATGCACCAGCCCCATTTAGATGCCTAGCTTACATTCAGACACAGCTGTGATGCAGCCAGGTGTCTAAATATTTCCATCCCTGTCTGCAGAATCCTGAATTCTGAAATGAGACCACTCAAACCCAGAGAAAGGTTAAAGACAAAACTTTTGAACTGTCAGTGAAGGTCATGAATACAAGAGCATCTACTCTACATATCTAGTGAGCCTACAGACAGTACTTACGGGGAGAAAGGAGTAACTGCAAGGAGTTTCTGGCTTTGTCTTATTGTGTGGTTTTGTCTTCTTAATTGTTCCACTTTGAAACTTCAGTTTACATCACTATAGAGAAGGTGTCGGTATACACAGGTTAGGGCATAGAAGAAGTAACAAGTCATAAGTATAATTTAGAAGGGAGAAACAAAGTTGGAGAAGTTAAAGGCTACATCTGCACTATGATACTCATATCCTAATGTAACTTCAGTTCAGTATGAACTATGTGACTTCAGAAGTGGGATGAATAGTGTGTTGAGGTCTTTTACACAGAGTCACTGACACAATACAATTGTGAAAGTCCTA
>NW_010289343.1:0-342 GCF_000700745.2 Antrostomus carolinensis
CCCATGTCCTCTGTCGTGTCCCTGACGTGTCACCTGTGTCCCCCATGTGTCCCTGACGTGTCCCCAATGTGTCCCATGTCCCCTGTCCTGTGTCCCTGACGTGTCACCCGTGTCCCCAACATGTTTTGTGTCCCCTGTCCCATGTCCCCGACATGTCACCCGTGTCCCCACCGTGTCCCCCATGTGTCTCCACGTGTCCCATGTCCCCTGTCCCGTGTCCCTGACGTGTCACCTGTGTCCCCAGTGTGTCCCCAACATGTCCCGTGTCCCCTGTCCTGTGTCCCTCACATGTCACCCATGTCCCCAACCTGTCCCTGACATGTCCCTGTGTCCCCCACGCGT
>NW_010289343.1:511-784 GCF_000700745.2 Antrostomus carolinensis
CCGTGTCCCCGACGTGTCCCCCGTGTCCCCCCCGTGTCCCTGATGTGTCCCATGTCCCCTGTCCCGTGTCCCCAACGTGTCACCCGTGTCCCCAACGTGTCCCCCGTGTCCCTGACGTGTCCCTTTCTCCCCCCATGAATCCTACAAGTATTTCCCCACCTCGGTGAGTTCCCCTGGGACCCCCTTTTTTTTGGGGGGGGTGGGGGGTGTCCCCCCTTTTTGGCTGGGGGAGGGGAGGGGGTCGCCTCAACATTGGGGACCCCATTTTTTTTT
>NW_010289344.1:0-3978 GCF_000700745.2 Antrostomus carolinensis
ATTCTGTGATTCTGTGATTCTGTTAATGTCCAGAAAGCTTTCAGACAGCTTTAGTTACTGCCAATGTAGCCACATTGCACGCACAGAGTGATCTTCGGGACTCATATTTCCATGCTACCAGGTGAAATAAGTGAATCTATTTGAAACTTTTGTGTCCTATAACATAACTTTTATGAGAGCAGAGTGTCATAGGCACAAGCAAATATGTATTCCCCCTATCATGTTGTCCATCTACCTGCTCTTGAAGAAGATGTTTTATGTCCTAAGGTATTAAAATGACATTTCACAGTTGATCATAAGGTACTATGAATCGATCAGCCGATTAACACTGAAGGAGAGAAAACAAAATTAGTTTCACAATTAGAGTGGCAACACTGGCCTTAATATGAGTGTCCTTCCAGTGTGAATGTTGTTTTGGATAATAGCGGAATTCAAGATCTTACAGAAGAGGCCATATGCTAGCAAAATATCCGATTTCCCACTTCATGGTTCCTTTCATAGAATGATAGAGGTTGGAAGGGACCTCTGGAGGTCTAATGCCCCTGTCAAGCAGGCCCACCCAGAGTGGGTTGCCCAGGACCACATGCAGATGACTTTTTAATATCTCCCAAGGAGGAAGACTACACAACCTTCCAGGGTAACCTGTGCCAGTGGTTAGCAATCCTCACAGTAAAAAAGTGTTTTGTGATGTTCAGAGGGCATCAGAGTTCAGTGTTTCATCTGCTCCCACTGCTGCTTGCCCAGTCACTGAAAAGAGCCTAACTCCATCCTTTTTGCACCCTCGTTTCAGCTATTTATATATTTCAATGAGATTACCCCTAAGTCTTCTCTTCTCCAAGCTGAACATCCCAGCTTTCTCAGGCTTTCTTCATATGTAAGGCTAAAGTCCTTTAATCATCTGTATAGCCCTTTGTTGTACTCTCTTCAGTATCTCCATGTTTCTCTTGTACTGGGGAGCCCAGAACTAAATACAGCACTCCAGGTGGGGCTTCATCAGTGCCAAGGTAGAGGGGAAGGATCACCTACCTTGACCTGTAAGCAACAATTTTCCTAGTGCAGCACAGGGTACCATCATCCTTCTTTGCTACCAGGGCAGGTAGCTGGCTTACGTTCAGCTCAGTGTTCACCATGAACCCCAGGGATTTTTCTGCCAAGCTGCTTTCCAGATGAGCAGCCTCCAGCACATACTGGTGCATGGGGCTGTTCATCCCCATATGCAGAATTTTGCACTTCTTCCTGTTGAACTTCATGAGGTTCCTGTTCCCCAGACCATTGAGGTCCTTCTGGATGGCAGCACAACCCTCTGATATATCAGCCATTTCTCCCAATTTGGCTTCATATGTTTATTTACTGATAATCCACAAAGAAGACGTTAAACTGGACTTGATCAAGTATTGACCCCTAGGGTACACTGCTAGTTACTGGCCTCTAACTAGACTTTGTGCCAGTGATCACCACCCTCTGCCACTGACTCTTTATCACTTTTCGATTAAACTCATTGTCTCTTCAGCTAGCCCATACATCATCATCTTCTTTCTGACGATTTCATGGGAGACAGCCTTAACAAAGTCTGTACTGGGCTTTGCAAGGTAATATCACCACATACAGGGTAAAAATGGCCATGCTGTCATCACGAGTCACAGTCTGATATCATTCAAGTTCATATTACCACAGGAAAGGAGTGTGATAACAGACTGGTGTATGACTATTGCTGAGGGAGTGTAGTTCAGTGATCTTGAATTCATGTCAATTCGAAGGATATTCTAGAGATGATATTGGTATTTCCACTTCTGCAGTGAAGGCAGTGATATTCAGATAGTGTTGATGCCAATGTCAGCAGACTCAGATGGTCATGCACTTTTTGTTATAATGTAAACTTGATATCCCTGCCATTGATTTACTTACTACCTTTAAGCTTCTATTCAGATAGCCTCGTTAAGGGTATCTGGTAATATCTTGAGTAAAAAGGGTAACAAAAGCAGCCAGCTAAAGCATTTTACCTTACACTACCTGACTCTGAATGGCAAAAAAAACCCCAACGAACTAACAAATAAGAAAAAGAAAACCACCACAAAAAGAAAAGCTATGCAAGAAATGCCAACATATTAAAATCCTGTGGCACTGAGGAGGTAGTAAGGAAGACTTAAGTGTGGAGAAATAAGTTAATGTTCTTAATTAACTTGTGTTTTCTGTAAGTATTATGAAAATAGTGAGCTCTTCTCCACCATATTTGATATACTTTTGTTGCAAATATTCAGATATAATCAAGGTTTGATCATATAGAGGAAAGAGGTAAGTTTGATTAAGAAGTAGCAAAATAATAAAGCATAATGTGTAAATTAAGCTTGTTAAGTTTGTGTGATAGTTTCACTGGGCTAGCCCTTCACACAGACATTCACCCACTCTCCCCCACCCCCAGGTGATAAGGGAGAGGATGGGGGGCAAGGATAAGGAGACTCATAGGTTGAGATAAGAACAATTTAATAATAGAAATAAAAGAAAACTTAAAATAATACTAATATTAAAATAGTAGTGATAATGATAAAGGTTACAAAGTATGCAGATCAGTGATACACAGTGCAACTGCTCACCACCAACCGCTGACACAGCCTGGCCCATTCCCAGATAACGATCCCAGAGGAGCGAAAATCTTGAACTGAAACCACAATCCTGGAAGAGCCAGAGCCTGAACGAAAGCCAGAGAGATAGAAAAGAGGAAGAGGCCCTCAGTAATATACTGGAAATAACATGATACGATATGGAATATCCCATTGACATATCCAAACACCAATTTGTTTATTAATTTAAATATTCCTCACCCCCTTAGATCTTGCACTTGTAGACTAACAGAACACAAAATCCTTCACTTCAAGCAACAAAAATGCAAACACTGGTGTGTTATCAGCGTCTCTCTCATAACAAGTCCCAGACTGAAAGCAAAATGCTGCGTTATTCTAGCTGCTAAAAAGAAATCCAGCTCTGTTTCAGCTAAAAACCAGGACAGTTTACAATAGATAACCATAGAAGCCATTGTTAGGTTTGAAACTGATAACCACAGAAAACTCACTAGGAAATTACTGGATTTTCTATGTTTTGTTTTAAGAAACTTAAGGAGACCGTCATGGATACCAATTATGCCACCTGAAAACCCCTTACCCTTCCCATTCTGAATAGAATGTCAAGGATTCCAATCAGTAGAGCTAAACAGAGTTGGCCAATGACTGTTTTGAGGTAAGAATATCAACAAAATTATAAACAAATGAAACCAATCATTGTAAAGGTTAAATTTAAAGACGAGCATACTATGCATTTTTATGCAAAGGAACTTATGTAACAATGATTCACAGAAAAATGTGTATAAAAAATTAAAACTGATTAATTGTGATGCTTGGTTGAACACATTAGGTGGAGCTATCCCCCATGTTCCCAGTGCTGCAATAAAGAATTCCTGTTTCTTAAGATTGCATTGGTGTTAAGAAGTTCATTCTTGATTTGTGTGACACTTTGAATTCTAATCTAAATATTACTGCTAATATCTGTACTACAAACATGATTTAATTGCCTCCATAGCAGAGACTGTGTTGACAAGATTTGTCCTGATAACCTCATGTGTTCAGAGAAGCCAACAGATCAATCTTGAAGGATTCAGAATATTTCTGTTCTTAAGTGCTGAAAAACTTGAAGCACTGAGCAATGCCAGGATTTCAAGTAGAATGCAGAGCTTTTCTAGTCTATTTGATATTTTTTAACTAAAATTTTTCAGTCTCAGAAGGTAGAATTGGGTAAATAAAGGAAGCTATATAAGAGTAAAAACCTTTTTAACATTCTTAAAATCCAGTTTAAACTATCTAGTTACAAATAGGTAGTCACAGTTTAGAACTCATAAAATTTATATAAAATTATTTACACTGAATAGTAATTTCTGTACACAAATAATCTGGAGACCAGTAATTACAGAATCACAGAATGTTGGGGATT
>NW_010289345.1:0-3037 GCF_000700745.2 Antrostomus carolinensis
CCAGCTGCTGCTTGTCATTTTCCAAATCCATTATGGATTCCTGGTTCATCTTCAGGTCTCCTTCAAGTTTCCTCTTAGCTCTCTCAAGGTCCATGCGCAGTTTCTTCTCCTGCTCCAGGGACCCTTCCAGCTAAACAGAACAAGACCATCAGTGCTCTGCCAGTCTCGTCTAACTCCATACCTGGCCTGTTCTTGCTGTAAGCCTGTGTGCTTACATCATCCACTTGCTGCTCCAGCTTGGTCTTAGCTTTGGTCAGCGTATTGACTTTGTCCTCTTCTGCCTGCAGGTCATCCAGGGTCTGCTGATGGGCCTCTTGGAGGGCTTTCTTCTCTTTTGTCAGCTTGGCAATTGTCTCGTCCAGGGCTGCCATCTCCTCTGTCAGGTTTTTCACCTTTGAGAAGAAGGGAGCAAGCATACATAAAGGAAGTAGATACTGAAGTCCTGTAACAGCACAGTGCTCTTTCCTGGAGTGCAAGTGACAGGTTCTGCCTCATACCTTGTTTTCTGTGGCATGTTTTTCCTTCTCAACCTTGGCCAGCGTTAACTCAAGGTCATCAATATCTTTCTTCAGCTCTGAACATTCATCCTCCAGTTTCCTCTTCTTGGCTGTCAGCTCAGCATTCATCTCTTCTTCATCTTCTGCTCTCTCTGTCAGCTCCTTAATTTTGGCTTCCAGCTGGATTTTGGTTTTGATGAGCTGGTCACATCTTTCCTCAGCATCAGCCAAACCATCAGCTTCCTGCATGTTATTTATTTAAATAAAGTAGTTTTCAAATAATTATTTTTTCTTACTGAATTTTGAACAAGGAATTATTACTTTCAAAGCAGCTTTACAATGTCCTTTGCAGTTAAAACTCATTATTATAAGATTGTCTATTTGTCTTGGACTGCCTCCAGCCCAGAAAATATAAGAATATATTATCACACTATAAACATTTGCTCTGTCCCTGAGATTTTAAAATTTCTTTAACTGCTCATGCAACTCCAACAGTAATTTGAAGACAGAGCCTGAAAACAGATATGGCATTATCTCCCTTATATCTTTTCATTACTTTATTTACTTTGCATTTGACTGGACTGTAAACTGGCATAGAGGTCTACTGAAGAGAACCCTCTAGGCAGATTTATGTTTTATACCTTTATGCCAACATGCAGCTGAGAAAATCTTATTATAATATTCCCAAAAAGGTTTACTGAGCATGAATTAAATTTTTAGTTTTGACAAAATGTTGTGTTAAGATTGCTGTATCAGAGGCAGTAGTTGAATCACGCATGTTTCTAGCCCTTGTGGCCAAGAACAGTATGGAAGGGAGACTGGCATTTACCAGGCCAGTATAAATTACCTGAATTTAAATGCATTCTAATAGGCAAGTTACTAGGATGTAATCTTTATTTTTTACATACTGCTCGTTCTTTTCCTCTTTGTTCTAGTGAAAACCAATTATACCATCCAGGCAGAACTCGGCAAGATAGCTTAGCTGGGGTTTGTCTCATGTAGATTTAGATATCTGCCATGATATCAAGATGCAGTCAATGCAACCAAAAAATTTACATTTTTGGATGAACTGTACCATACTCCAAAAACACAAGTTTCTTGTTGCTGACAATGAAGAGAAACTGAGGCTACTACTGCACATGTAGACTTTTAGACTGTAGATGTCAAAATGGGGTGAGATGAATCCTAATCCTTGTTCATAAAGACACTTTTAAGAGAATTATTGTTGCTACCTTTTAATTTTATTTATATGTATTATAAAGGACTCACCTTTCATCACTGTTTTTCCTGAGACACAAGGACCATAAATGCTAGAGAAATGCCTGACACTCTCAGCCTCTCCAAATCCACCTAAATCCACTTGTGATTCTCCAAATAAAAGGTGTTAATAGGACCTCCAGACTACATTTGTTGATCAGATAATAACACATAAAAATTATATAGTACATGAAGTTTTATAAAGATATGACATTTGCTGCTGTAAGTTGCCATGTGTGATTTAAAATGTCATACTGAAAACTATAGTATTTACTGACTGGAAACTGATTACTTTCTCTTGATTTAGAAGTGTAATGAACTAGCTGCAATAATTAATTGCAAATTTATTAATATTGTAGATTGTAGGTTAGCTTTTCTATGTGGTTTTCCTTCCTATTTTATAAAATATGTGTAAGTTATTAAAATAAATAATGTTTTGGTGTAATGTGTCTTGTTACTGAGACATTTGGGATCATTTTACAGAGGATATTACAAGCCAAAAACATTAACAATACTCACGGCCTGCACTTGGAGCTGCAGATCATTTTTTTCCTGCAGCAAAGAAACCATTTTCTCCTCCAGCTCCTTCCTCTTTGCCTCAGACTTTGCAAGCTCTTCCTTGGTTTTCTCAAACTCTTCCTTCATATTGGCCATTTCTTTCTCAGATTCTGCACTCTTCAGCAAGGGCTTTATTTTGAAGAACAGCTTCATCCAGGGCCAGTGCTTGACATTCATGAAGGACCGAACATTGTACTGGATGCAGAAGATTGACTCCCTGAAAGGTAATAAAACCCATATTATATTCCATATTTTAAAATGTATAATCTATATTTGCATATATTGACATGTATAACATGAAGTTCTAATACTTCATAGTTACAGTTCTACATATCTGTGTGCATATAAAAATATTTATTATATGTGATTAATTATGTATTTATTAATAGAATTTAGTATATTTAATATATATACAAAATATATATATCTCTGAAGAAAACTCCCTATCATGATGTAGATTGTCAACCTGTATGGACAATTTTAAAGTCTAGATCTTTGACTTTCATAGCCAAAGGAACACCTCTGTAAATTTATTTGATCCCTTTCATGAAAATTATCCAAGGGAAGATACTTCTCTTGGGCTAGAGGTACATGTTTCTTACCTTTGATTATAATGGTGACCTAAAATAATTGTCATAGAATCATAGAATGGTTTGGGTTGGAAGGGACCAAGGGACCTTAAAGATCATCTAGTTCCAATGCCCCTGCCATCAGCAGGGACACGT
>NW_010289345.1:4007-9768 GCF_000700745.2 Antrostomus carolinensis
ACAAGTATTTCATGTGGGACGGTGTCAAACACCTTGCACAAGTCCAGGTAGATGACATCAGTTGCTTTAGCCTTATCTACCGATGTTGTAACCCCATCATAAAAAGCCACCAGGTTGGTCAGGCATGGCTTGCCCTTGATGAAGCCATGTTGGTTGTCATCAGTCATCTTCTCATTCTCCATGTGCCTTAGCATAGTTTCTAGGAGTATCTGCTCCATGATCTTGCCTGGCACTGAGGTGAGACTGACCAGCCTGTAGTTCCCCGGGTCTTCCTTGTTACCCTTTTTAAAAATGGGGGTTATGTTCCCCTTTTTCCAGTCTGTGGGAACTTCACCAGACTGCCAGGACTTCTCAAATTTGATGGCTAGTGGTTTTGCAACTTCATCTGCCAGTTCTCTCAGGACTTGAGGATGCATCCCATCAGATCCCATGGACTTGTGCACCTTCAGGTTCCTTAGGTGCTCCCGAACCTGGTCTTCTCCTACAGTGGGTGGCTTTTCATTCTCCTGGGGCCTTCCTTTGCTTTCTAGGACTTGGGCAGTGTGGCATGAGCCCTTGCCCGTGAAGACTGAGGCAAAACAGTCCTTGAACACCCCAGGCTTCTCAATGTCCCAGGTAACCAGATCTCCCATTACCTTCTGGAGAGGGCCTATATTTTCCCTAGTTTTCCTTTTCTCCCCAACATACCTATAAAAGCTTTTTTATCTAGCTTGGACTAGATATCTGGTTTCTAGACAGACAGGTAATGTAGCCATTTATTGAATTTAGCAAAAAATAGTATAAAGGGTGATATAAGTTAGAACGATATTTTCTTTCCTAAATTGAGATTAAACTACTTCATCTACTGCCAGGGTATACTCCCAAATACATCCATATTGGTGAACTGTATTAATGAAAAATAAATGAGACTTGGTGAGAAGTAGCTTATTTTCAGATTTGTTCAAGTCACTGGTATCTGATGAAGACTGGCCAAGTAAACCAAATAAGTGTAATTATCTACCTCCTCTCCATCATTTTCTTGAACTCCACTCTCATTAGGTAACCCCTGCACATGGCTTGTGTGCGGGTGATGAGCTGTGCCAGCTTCTCATCCCTCATCTCCTCCAGGAGCCCCAGCAGCCCAGCTTTGAAGAACACCTTGAGAAAGAGAATGTTGCAGTACATAATTGTCAGGTATTGCAAGCACAGTACATCAGTCAAAGAGGGTTTGTACCTTGGTGTGACCAAATTTGTACTGGGTGTGGTCCACATCGATGGATCCAAGGAGTTTCTCAGAAGCCTTCTTGCTGTCAATGAACTGTCCCTCTGGGATGGCACTTGCATTAAGCACCTTGTACCTACGGAAGGAAACAGACTATGAATAAGGTTAGATTCCTGAAAGCTCAATCAAACCTGTACAAACTGATGCCATTGTTAAGATTCTTTGAAGGAGGATCAAGAGGAGAGGTGAATAAGTCTGAACTCTGTTCCATTGTTTAGGAATCACATTTTCAAGGGTAAGTATGTTTTTAGGAAAAACCATGCACTTTCCTTAGTCCAGAAATTCTTGACACAAATGGGTACTGATTTCCATGAGTAACTGCTGACATATTTCACATGCCCTTTTATCTAATACCTTCTCTTCAAATAAGAAATTTATGTGCAAGTACAAAATATGTGGTGAGGAGAAGCAATCCTTCTTTCAAAATAGTGGCAGTATATATTATCTGAGTATTTTCCGACTGATATAGAACAAGAAGCAAGACCTTTTTATTTTATTTGGTTGTCCAACAAGTTAGTCTAGAATAGCTTTTGGTTTCTTTATTCACTTTTCTGTGCTGATGACTGCAAGTCATTTTACTTTGCTACACAATAGTTAACTAAGCCTAGGCTGGTCAAATTAATTTCTGGATAGTTAATTTAAAAATGCTTTATCTCATACCAGAATATGAATCAAGGACAGGAATAAATAATTGATCTTTGAAAAAGCCTGTTTATCTAGTTAGCTATAGAAAGAAACTGGATTACTAACTTGGAAAATTAACTTTTGTATGCCTAAAAGTGAGTACAGTGAACCCCTCCTGTAACTCCCACAGTAGTTAAAACAATATGGAAATGCAAATTATTCATAATTGGTGGATATGGTGGAGGGCAGATGACATGGAATCTGACCTCTGTTTAAAGTCTGCATAGAGTATTCTGCTGGGGAATCCTTTCCTGCAAATTCTAATTCCTTCCAGCACACCGTTACACCGCAGCTGATGCAGCACCAGCTCATGTTCCATGGCACCTAATAAATGACATAATTAATCGGTACTTCATTGTACTGCACAGGGAAGAACAGATTTATCACATCTTTGAACTTTAACAACTTACCAGGAGTTTTTGTTTCATTAGGAATAAGACATCGCACAAAATGGGGATGCGTGCTTCGCAGATTGCTCATCAGCTTGTTTAAATTTTCCTTAAGAGCAAGAACAAAGACTTGGGTTTAAAAATGTCACTTATACAATCTCAATATTAGGTGGAGTAAAAACACAGCAATAAAACCATGCTATTTTTTTTTTTTTTTTAATTTTATGGGCAGTTCTGAAAGAATACTTCCAAGAATTCAATGAGAATCCTTCTTTACTAAGAAGCATATGCCTTTATCCTTTCTGAACATAGAGATTTTGTATATTAGAATCATAGAATCAGATCAATCTAGAGCTTTTGTGATCTGAATTTTAAATATTTTTTTACAGTGCAATAAAATTTATAATGATTATTCTCCAATACCCGGAAAAGAGCCGAGACAGTCTGGAAAGACGAACCCTTCTTCTTGCCGCCCTTCTTGCCACCACCACCACTCTCTAAACAATAAGATTTAAAAAAAAATGAATAAAGAAAGCATGCAGTTAGAATATGAAGAACTTTCTGTGTTCATCTTAAAAAAATAGAATTTTAATAATATGTTCAAAATTTGCAAATGCATGTAGTGTTTAAAGTTACAATAGATTATTTTTTCAGATGATAGCAGAATGAAATCTAATGACTTCAAGTTGAAGTTAAGAAAACAGAAACAGGAAATAAAATGTAACATTTCTCATAGTAAGAAGTTTAAGTTATTAAATAAATAGCTAGTGAATACACCAAATGCAGTCTTTATGTATCTTTAAGGCTATGCATAAATTTAGCAGCATGTTGATATATTCCATTGTATTCCCTGAAGTATTTGCGTATGCTCCATATTGCAGAAATCTGTTTTGTTAGCCACTCTGTATAAATGTTTTAGGTATAGCTCTCTAGTGTTAAAACCTACAGATCTCTTAGGGAAATGTAATATCCTTTATTAGTCTGAGTAACTGAGTTTCAAAAAGTAGATGAGGTTTGGGGTTTTCAATTTTTAAAAAGTAAATATTATTGCAAAATACTATTGCCATTTTTTTCCCTGTAAATTACAGTGGAACTGATTTCAAAGAAATCACCTGCTTCTGCTCCACCAACAGAGGCAAAGAGTAAGGCCAGTGTCTTCAAGGATGATTTCTGGTACAGCCCCACAACAGTTTCATTCAGGGGGTCTTTGTTCTTCTCAAGCCAGCCAGAGATGTTGTAGTCCACTGTGCCAGCGTAGTGCACCAGGGAGAAGTGGGCCTCAGCCTTCCCTTTAGTAGGTTTGGGCTTCTGGAAGTTGCTGGACTTGCCCAGATGCTGGTCATAGAGCTTGTTCTTGAAAGAGGTGTCAGTTGCCTTGGGGAACATGCACTCCTCTTCCAGGATGGAGAAGATGCCCATGGGCTGGAAGAAATAGCAACATGTGAAGAAAGAAAGTGTGGAAGCAAGAAGCAGACAGAATTTATATGAGAGAGAGGGATGGAAGATAAAAATCATACAAACCCCCCCTCCTCAGAATTGGTGATCTTGTTTTTTTCCAGAAAGGGCATTTTGTTAGTGGATATGCCATCAGTTATATGAAAACAAGCTCACTGATAAGTTTCAGGGTTGTGTTGTAATTAAGTATAAAAATTCACTATGTGCATGTTAGTTGAAGATGGAACGCAAAAGGAATGAAATTAGTAGCATTCAGTTGTAAGGAAGAATTTACACTTCCTAAATGCTTTTTCTTCGAAACAAGATAGAAAATTTCATTACACATATTAAAATAGAAGTTGTTCAGTGTATTTAGTTACTCAGTATGCATTAGAAAAATACACTAATTTGAGTATGAACTCCAGAATAGTGACTAGGACTGAAATTTTTGCCCCATGTAAATCATATATACTATGTGACAGAATCCCACAGGCAGTGAAGTAACAGAAAAATATGAAATGCTTGGACCCCAGAAAAAAATCACATTATGTGCTGTATTAAGTGTGAGTGCCACACATTAGCGTGGTCTAATTTGAGCATAGAGGATTCCTTTTACATTTTACATCCAGAAAACTATTAAGAACCTTCTCAATAAGCTCAATGCAGGCAGCCAGGTCCATCCCAAAGTCAATGAATGTCCATTCAATTCCTTCCTTCTTGTACTCCTCCTGCTCAAGCACGAACATGTGGTGGTTGAAGAACTGTTGCAGTTTCTCATTGGTGAAGTTGATGCACAGCTGCTCCAGGCTGTTGAACTGCAGAATGCAATGACATTTAATGTCTTGAGAAGTTCAATTCCAGGAACACTTTCCATCTTCCAATAGGTTTTATTTTCAGCCTACTAAAGTCTCTATGATTGTAATTCTGAATTTCTAGTCATGGGGCTGGACAGGTGACTGGCATATTCCATCCTCTAACATATCTACCCTTTCTGGCCCTGGCACTGTCCAAATCCAGATTTTAATCTGCTTGAATTTGTCTACACTGTCAGTCTATTCCCAAGCATTCAGAGGGAATCTGGCTTCAGCATCAACAAAATCTTCCTTCAAGATGGCATGTTTTAACTTCCTGAAAATTTGTCTCTGCTATTACCTATCAGTTGTTCAACATTTTCCTATCAGTTTTGAATGCAATTTTCACTTCTGCAAGCAAAACAGACATCTATAAAAACATGCAGCCCTTGCGGGGTAATACATACTATGAGAACCAGAATGTCAGGATTATCCAATAAATAAAAACAATCCATAATTTAAAAAAAACCAACCCCAAAACCAAACAAAAGCCCACAAACTAGTCCAGTTTCTTAATGCCCCTTCCAGGAAACTTATATGAAGAACCTCCTCTTACATCAAAGATCTCGAAGCCAGCAATGTCAAGGACACCAATGAAGTACTGTCTAGGTTGCTTGGTAACCAGCTGTTGGTTGATGCGAACAACCATCCACAAGAACATCTTCTCAAAGACAGCCTTTGCCAGAGCACCCACTGAATTGTACACCTAAACAAAAGCAGAAGAAATGTTACCATCCAGAGCAAAAGAGGAAATTCAAAGTTTTAAATTCATGTCATTTGTTTTCTCTCATCACTTGTTTCTTACCTGCTGCACGGTTTGACCCTTGGTCACATATTCATTCCCAACCTTGACTCGAGGGTAGCAGAGGGCTTTGAGCAGATCTGCTGAGTTCAGACCCATCAGGTAGGCAGCTTTATCAGCAACTAAGGAAGCAAGCATACAGCAGGATTGGATATTAGTTCTCCTGTAGATGTATTTTGTAGTAATTCAAAATTGTTTCTGCAGAAGCCACATATACTTTAAATCAAGTAATTTAAAACATAGCAATCTTTCTTGATTTACTATTTTTTCCCATTTAATTTAGATTATTTGTAAATGTAAAGATTCTTCCAAATACCTTTACAATGAACATGCGAATTTT
>NW_010289346.1:0-5945 GCF_000700745.2 Antrostomus carolinensis
CTTTGAGTTTTTGGCCGGTGATTTGGCGCTCGGCCGAGGCACCGCCCGGCCCCTTCCCGGGCTCTGTGGCCTGGACTCGAGTCCCTTTGTGGTTTGGTTCATGGAAATCCCCCAAATCCCTTTTTTCCTCTTTACGGTTCACAACAGCCGATCCCGACGGACTTTTCCAGCGGGAAAACACCCACTTTGGGTTTTTCATTCACCAATTTTCCTTGATCCCACCTTAAATTCCCTACAACCCCCCCTGACCCTGCTCGTTAGCGCTTAACGAGCTTCGCTCACCTCTTGGGAGCCGCCGACGCGAGGACGGTGCGATTCCCTCCGGCGCCGCCCGCTTCGCTCCCGGCATCCGATGAATTTTGACATCAAATCCCAGGTGGTTTTCCAGGAAAACCAGCCGCTGGGAGCTGGAAATGGGGGATTTGTGCTGCCCGGTTTCTCGTTGGAGCCGCGGTTGAGGGGACGGTTGAGTCCCCAGCACCACAAAATCGGCGTTTAATTGGGATTTTTTTAATGAATCCAAAGATTTTTGTGGAAAAAAACTCCAAATTTGGGTGGTTTTGTGTGTCACACAAAAAATAAACCCAACAACCCCCCGCTCGACGCCTCCGGCCCCGGCACGACCGCGGTTCATTCCATTTCCAGGAGCGCTCGGGATCGGCGCCGGCGGCTTTGCCGTCGCCATGGGGAGAATCCAGGGAGAATTTAGTCAGGACTCGTCATTCCCGAACTTTTCGCTGGGAATTCATCACCTTCCCCGGTGATTCCCACATTTCTCAGGCAGGAAAATCGATTTTGATCAAAATTCTAATAAAAATGTCTTTTCCTGAAATCAATTGAGCTTTGGAGAGGGAACGAAAAATCCGCCGGCGCCGCGGTTGGGGGTTTGGGGATTTATTGGGATTTCTTCCCTTCCCTGGCCAGACCCCGGCGCGCTGCCGGCGAGCTCGTGGGCCAGTGAGCAGGGAGGGCTTGGCGAGCTCGTAGGCCAGCGAGCAGGGGGGGCTCGGCAAGCTCGTGGGCCAGTGAGCAGGGGGGGCTCGGTGAGCTCGTGGGCCAGCGAGCAGGGGGGGCTCGGCGAGCTCGTGGGCCAGCGAGCGGGGAGGGCTCGGTGCGCTCGTGGGCCAGTGAGCAGGGAGGGCTCGGCGAGCTCGTGGGCCAGTGAGCAGGGAGAGCTCGGCGAGCTCGTGGGCCAGTGAACAGGGGGGGCTCGGTGCGCTCAGGGGCTGCGCGCTCGCGGTTTCAGCTCAGATTTATATTTGACCCCGAGTTTTGGGGTGAATTTCCTGATGCTGGGGACACATTTCTTAGGGAAGGTGACAAAACTGAAAGCACAGTGTGAAAATTCCGGTTTCATTCTGGTTTCATTCGAGTTTCATTCTCGTTTCATTCGAGTTTCATTCTGGTTTCATTCCAGTTTCATTCTGGTTTCATTCCGGTTTAATTTTGGTTTCATGTGAGTTTCATTCTGGTTTCACTCTGGTTTCATTCCAGTTTAATTTTGGTTTCCTTCCGGTTTAATTTTGGTTTCATTCCGGTTTAGTTCCAGTTTCATTCTGGTTTAATTCCAGTTTCATTCCAGTTTAATTCCAGTTTCATTCTGGTTTCATTCCAGTTTAATTTTGGTTTCATTCCAGTTTCATTCTGGTTTAATTTTGGTTTCATTCTGGTTTAATTCCAGTTTCATTCCGGTTTAATTCCAGTTTCATTCCAGTTTAATTTTGGTTTCATTCTGGTTTAATTCTAGTTTCATTCCGGTTTAATTCCAGTTTCATTCTGGTTTAATTCCAGTTTCATTCCAGTTTAATTTTGGTTTCATTCCGGTTTAATTCTGGTTTCATTCCGGTTTCATTCCGGTTGATGCTTTCCCAACCCGTTACCACACCACCTGACCTTTCCCTGCTCCTGTGTGAACCCAGCGAGGATTAAAACCCAACAAATTTCTAATTCCCCAATTATTAGTCCCAAAATTCCGCTGGGATTTCACCCCTCCTGGGTTTTAATCCCATTTCCACAACCGAATCGCCGGCGTCTGCGTCGGCAGTGGGAATTCCCCGGGATTATCCGTCCTGGCCGGGGGCTCTGTGATCCCGCTGGATCCGTCGCTCCCATTTTCCCATTTTGGGGATTTTTTAAAAGGCGTCGGAGGAAATTCTCCTGCTCTGCTGAGATGATCCCTGGGAGGTGGGAGCTCCGGAGCTGGATCAAGTTCTCCAGTTTCTGCTCCTCCTAAAACCGATTTGATTTCATTTTCCCCACCCACCGGATCCGATTTCGCTCCGGTTTGTACAGATCCCGGCTCGGATTAAACGTCGGATTCGTTTCCAACTTGGGCTCTTCGCAGCGTTTTTATTTATTAGCATTTTTTGGGGAATGGTGGGGGGGGGTCGCTCGGAATCGCTCGCGATACCCAACTCTCCCGGGGAACCCCCCCGGCTCTGCCGCCCTCAAACCGGCACCTTCCCCATCACCTTGGGGGGTCCCGGTCCCAACAGCGGCCGGTGGCGCTCCGGGATTTGTTAAACCCGGGTTAACTCCGGTTTTGTTGAACCCAACCCAACCTGAGCTTTGTTGAACCCAACCCAACTTGGGCTTTGTTGAACCCAACCCAACCTGAGCTTTGTTGAACCCAACTTGGTCTTTGTTGAACCCAACCCAACTTGGTCTTTGTTGAACCCAACCCAACCTGAGCTTTGTTGAACCCAACTTGGTCTTCGTTGAGCCCAACCCAACTTGGTCTTTGTTAAACCCAACCCAACCTGAGCTTTGTTGAACCCAACCCAACTTGGTCTTCATTGAACCCTCAACTCAGGTCGAAGGTTTTGTTCAATCCTCCTCAAACTGGACTTTGTTGAACCCAACCTGGGTTTATTAAATTCTGCTCACCTCGGCCTTTGTTGAACCCTCCACTTGGGTTTCATTGAACTCTCCTCAACTCGAGATTTGTTAAACCCTCCTCAGAACGGGCGTCACTGAAGCTCCTCAGCTGGGATCGTGTTAAACCCGACCCAACCCAAACTCAACGTGGGGTTTGTTAAACCCTCCACTTGGGCTTCATGAACATCCTCCACTCAGGCGTTGTTAAACCTCCCTCAATTTACAATTTGTTAATCCCCACTCAGGATTTATTAATCCCCACTCAGGATTTGTTAATCCCCACTCAGGATTCGTTAATCCCCACTCAGGATTTGTTAATCCCCACTCAGGATTTGTTAATCCCCACTCAGGATTCATTAATCCCCACTCAGGATTTGTTAATCCCCACTCAGGATTTGTTAATCCCCACTCAGGATTCGTTAATCCCCACTCAGGATTTGTTAATCCCCACTCAGGATTCGTTAATCCCCACTCAGGATTCGTTAATCCCCACTCAGGATTTGTTAATCCCCACTCAGGATTCATTAATCCCCACTCAGGATTTGTTAATCCCCACTCAGGATTCATTAATCCCCACTCAGCCCCAGTTCTGTTGACCCCGGCCTGGATCGGTCTCGCTCTGTCCCACTCACAGCCGCTGCCGGGATTTGCGATGCCCGAGGGGATTTTCTCCGTCCGCTCCCGTTCCCCCCCCCGGGAGGAGGCAGACGAGCTCCCTGCGACGCCTTCCCTTAATTAACCAACCCGGCTAATCAATTAGTGCTAATTAAGGCTCATCTACACCCCAATCTGAATTTAAATTAGAAGGGAATGAATTTAAACTATCGGAGGGGACGCTCTACGGCAGAGAGCGGCTGTTCTAGAGCAACTCCGAGGGTAGATCAATTGTTTAATTATCGGTGGATCGATTTATTAATTATTAAAAGTAATATCTGTGCTGCATTGAGTTCTCGCTGCTTAATTACCCCTAATTAACGAGGGCGTGGCAGGAGTGGATGCTGTGAGCAGCCGCCTGGGCGTTGCTTCCCCTTCACCATCAGCTGCACATGGCCTCGGTGATTCCCATGATGCTCCTGGCGTGGTAATTAAGCGCTCGTAATTAACCGGCGTCGTTAAACCCCCACGGCAATGGCGGGAAGTTGTGGCGACGCTGCTGCGGGTGGAGAAAACCCCCAACCTGGGCTTCGTTAAACCCGTTTCAAGTTGGGTTTGGTTAAACCAAACTTGGGTTGTGTTAAACCCTCGACTTTGTTAAACCCAACTGGGGCTTCGTTAAATCCAACTGGGGCTTCGTTAAACCCAACTGGGGCTTCGTTAAACCCAACTGGGGCTTCGTTAAAACCCAACTGGGGCTTCGTTAAACCCAACTGGGGCTTCGTTAAACCCTCCTCAGCTTGGACTTTGTTGACCAAGCTCAACTTGGGATTTGTTGAACTCTCCCCAACTCAGGACTCATTAAGCCCTCCTCAATTTGGGATTTGATAAACTCTCCTCATCTCGGGCTTCATTAAACCCAACTCAACTTGGGCTTCGTTAAACCCTCCTCAGATGGGGTTAGGGTGAACCCTCCTCAGCTTGGACTTTGCTGACCAAGCTCAACTTGGGTTTTGATAAACTCCACACAACTCAGGACTCGTTAACCTCTCCTCATCTCGGGCTTCATTAAACCCAACCCAACTTGGGCTTCGTTAAACCCAACTCGAGATTCGTTAAACCCAACTCAACTTGGGCTTCATTAAACCAACTCAACTCAGGATTTGTTAAACCAAACCCAACTGGGGCGTCGTTAAACCCGGCTCAATTCAGGATTTGTTAAACTCTCCTCAAATCAAGTTTTGTTTTAAACCTTCAACTGGGGTTTTGTTCAACCCTCCTCAGCTTCGGGGCTTCATTAAACCCTCATCTTGGGCTTCACCAAACCCTGCCCAACTTGGACTTTTTTAAACCAAACTCACCTCGGGATTTGTTAACTCTCAACTTGGGTTTGATAAACTCCACTCGACTCAGGACTCGTTAAACTCTCCTCATCTCGGGCTTCGTTAAACTCAACCCAACTTGGGCTCCGTTAAACCCTCCTCAGCTTGGGTTCAGTTGCTCTCTCAGCTCGGTCCCAGTTAAACCCAACCCAGTTCGGTCCGTTCCCAGCTCCGTCTGTTCCCAGCTCGGTCCGTTCCCAGTTCAGTCCATTCCCACTTCGGTCCGTTCCCAGTTCAGTCCGTTCCCAGTTCAGTCCGTTCCCAGTTCGGTCCACTCCCAGCTCGGTCCATTCCCAGTTCAGTCCGTTCCCAGCTTGGTCCGTTCCCAGTTCGGTCTGTTCCCAGTTCGGTCCATTCCCAGTTCAGTCCATTCCCAGTTCGGTCCGTTCCCAGCTCGGTCCGTTCCCAGTTCGGTCCATTCCCAGTTCAGTCCGTTCCCAGTTCAGTCCATTCCCACTTCGGTCCATTCCCACTTCAGTCCGTTCCCAGTTCGGTCCATTCCCAGTTCGGTCCGTTCCCAGTTCGGTCCATTCCCAGCTCAGTCTGTTCCCAGTTCAGTCCATTCCCACTTCGGTCTGTTCCCAGCTCGGTCCGTTCCCAGTTCGGTCCATTCCCAGTTCAGTCTGTTCCCAGCTCGCTCTGTTCCCAGTTCAGTCCGTTCCCAGTTCGGTCCATTCCCAGCTCGGTCCGTTCCCAGTTCAGTCCGTTCCCAGTTCGGTCCATTCCCAGCTCGGTCCGTTCCCAGTTCAGTCCGTTCCCAGCTTGGTCCATTCCCAGTTTGGTCTGTTCCCAGCTCGGTCCATTCCCAGTTCAGTCTGTTCCCAGTTCGGTCCATTCCCAGTTCGGTCCATTCCCAGTTCTAACTCGTCTCCTTCTCCTCTTCCAGCGTCACCTGGGATTCGCCGCTCGCCCGGAGCTTTTCCTCCTCAACAACGTTGACGCCGACGCTCCCGGCGCCAGATGATCCCGGTCGCCGCCGCCGTTGGGTAGAACCGGTTTTAACGGGAACTTCTGGTGCCGCAGGAAATTCTCCTCCATCCCTGGAGCTGAGCGCGGAGCCGGGCACGCGGCGGGGGGCTGTGAGCGGAGCCC
>NW_010289346.1:5988-7483 GCF_000700745.2 Antrostomus carolinensis
GGTGTTTGTCGAAGGAGGACGATGGGATCGGAGCTGGGAACGTCGCGGGAGCAGGACGGGAAAGACGCCGGATCGGAACCGCGACATCGCCCGGATCCCCCCAAGTTTTCCCCATTCTGGGGGGTTTTGTTGTTTAATTTCCCCCGGGAAGGGATTTCCTGCCATTTTCCTGGGTTTTATTCCCATTTTTCCCACCCACTTGGCTGCACCCACGTGACGTGGATCCATTGAAGCTGGGAACGTCGCGGGAGCAGGACGGGAAAGACGCCGGATCGGAACCGCGACATCGCCCGGATCCCCCCAAGTTTTCCCCATTCTGGGGGGTTTTGTTGTTTAATTTCCCCCGGGAAGGGATTTCCTGCCATTTTCCTGGGTTTTATTCCCATTTTTCCCACCCACTTGGCTGCACCCACGTGACGTGGATCCATTGATTCTTTAATTCCTCATTTGGGGAATGAGACCTGGATCCATTTCGATTTTTATTATTATTCCTCATTTGGGGAAAACTGGGAAATTCCAGGTTTGGCAAACTGGGCCGGGGCGGAATTTCCCGGACGTGGAGGGGTCAGAGAAACGGCGCCGGGACCCCGGGATTCCGGGGCTGGTGGGACAATTCCCGGCGTTTGCCGGTAACTCCGGGTGCTTTTCCCAGCACATCGGGGTGGGGATCTCCTGCTCTGGGAATTCTCCTTCCCACCAGCACCTTTCCCAGCCCGGAGCTCATTTTGGGGCCTGGTTTTCTGCTGGTTTTTGGAATTCCAATAAACCAGGCGGATTTTCCGGCCGGGCTCAGGGTCACGCGCGGGACGGAGCCGTTTTTACACCATTTCAAGACATTTTGGATCCTCTTTTCTTTATTCCAGTCGATTGATTTCCAGCCCCAGCCGGAGCAGGGCTGTGATGTCACCTCTCGCTTTGCCTTTAATTCAATCTCCCGGTTTAATTAAATCATTTCCTAATTAATCCTTTGATTTCCATGTTCCTGGCGCCGGTTCCGGCCCCGGCTCGTGAAGGACCTGACACATTTTTATTCTTTTTTCTGGTAAAAGATTCATTTTCACCTTTTCCCTTCGACTTTCAGCCCCTTTGAGAAATGAACCCCGTGATCCCGTGATCCCGCCCCCATTTCCCGCGGGAACCGGCTCCATTCCCGATCGTTCCGATTTTAAGTTGTGTGACGGTGCCGGGTGTCAGGTGAGTGGAGTCGTGGGCGAGTCCTGAACATCCTGCGGGACACCGGGATCCCGGCTTGGATTTGCTGGGATCAGCTCTTGGATTTGGGAGGATCTGATCTTGGATTTACTGGGATCTGGTCTCGGATTTGAGGGAACCTGGACTCAAGATTTGCCGGGATCATCTCAGATTTTCCAGGATCTGGGCTTGGATTTGGGGGTAAATTCGATCCCTGGGAATCATTTTTAGTGGCCGCGTTCGGGGAATTCTCTCGGGACACAAACGCAGCCGAATCCCCCTCGTTAACGACTCGGATCCCCAA
>NW_010289347.1:0-473 GCF_000700745.2 Antrostomus carolinensis
TTTCACATTTTATAAAATGCTTTTGCCAAACACAAGTGTGTGCTCCATTAAACTTCTGGTTTTTTCATCAACAACTTGTTGGTGCCATTCTTGATCTGGTCGCCTTCATTGTCGTAGATTAAGGACACATCCAGCATCAGCCACCCATCACTATTGACCAAGTCCCTCCGGCCACATCTCCAACAACTTTGGCAACTGCAATACTTAATTCAGGAACATTAATATGTCTGGATTCCCTGCATGCTTTTTGAGGAAAAAAAATAAAAAATCTTCATCACCAGAATTAATTCCTCATCTCTAGACGTCTGTACATATACACAGTGGGGATGCATGCATGGCCCCCCAGCAGCCCCCCTGGATCCCAGTCCTCCCAGTAGCTCCCCATATCCCAGCTTCCCTCGTGCAGTATTCTCACCCCCAAATCTGCTTTGTCCTCCCCCCACATCCCCACCTCATGCCAAGGAATTCCCATC
>NW_010289348.1:0-23551 GCF_000700745.2 Antrostomus carolinensis
GTCCGCTGCTCCGAGGGTTTCCTTGAGTCAGCGGGCGAGCAGAAATGCCCCCTCCCGTGCGGACCGCGGGCACCGGAGCCTGTTTGTCAAACCGACATTGCGAAACGACCGATGTGCAGGAAGTTGGTGGTAGAGGGCCGCTCTGGAAACGGTCATTAATGCTTCTGTTTCTTTGTGTAGCGTGTGTGCGAGCGAGAGGGAGGCTGGTGACTTTATTTTGGTGGTTAGGAAGTGCTGACTAAAAATACCTGTAGGTTCGGTAACGTGGGAAACCAGAGGACGGGCCGGGGAGGAAGGCAGATAGCGCGGTGCGGCTCGGGAGGACTTCAAAGCCAGTAGGAGAAACAGGATGTGCAGCGGCTTCCTGAAGGGGTATCGACACACATTCATACCATTCAGATGCAACCCGTTCGCTTCCTTTCTCACGCAGTCGATCGTCTTTTTTGAGAATGAAGCGAAAACAAGTTGAATTGGACATGGTGCTGGGACTGAGAACTGGCTGTGAAAGTCTTGAGAAGGATTGGGTTTGGTGGAGGAGTGGAGTCCTGTTTACTTATGTATTGTCATGCTGTATAGACTTGAATATGTCTTCAGTAAATAGGAGACCAGGTCCTGGAAACAGGAGGCTGCATGAAGTAAAGCTGGAGGTGCCCTCGCTTCAGTGCATTAGCGATAGTGAGTGATTGCCTGCTGAGCAGTCAGGGCTGAGCACCCCCTTACTGAGATCTTACACTGTTAGCAGTTACCACAGAAATTATACGTGTCAGCTTGCCTTTAAAAAAGGATACTGTTAGTTTGAGGGCTAAGGCATTGATTACTGAAGCTGACTTGTTGACACCATTCTGCTTCCTAACTTTTGTTGTAAGGTTTTTGTCAACACTGGACAGCACAACATTTGAGGAGATTTATATTTTGTGATTCTTGAACTTGATCAAAGGTTTCCCTTAAGCATTAAAAGACAGAAACCAAAATGTCTTGATGCTTATGTTGAAGCTAGTTTCACTGTCCTGTGTATGTGTCCTGGATTAAGCCTGCAGCTGTATCATGGCTTTGAATGTTCAATTACCTGGCAAAAGTAATGGTAAACTGAGGACTGTGACCTGCTTCCTAGGGAATACATGAGAAGCTGGTTGCCAAAGATGGACCTGTAAGAGCTGTAGGAGCCCATTAGGAAAAAGAGTGGAAGTAGTAGCTGCAGTAAAGGATGGGTCTTGAAACAGTGTGAAAATTGCTTTGTAAACTTATTTGTTTCTTCTAACAAAACAAAAATACTGTTTAAAAAAAGATATGAGTTAAATATGCTGTGGAAGCTTGTGAACTCTCTAATCCCTAGATGCTTTTTTGGCTTTTCTGTGCAGAACATACTGTTTTATTTTCACTTCTTGTTAGTATTTTACTAATGTGGTTTTTAGGGGAAAACTCTCAGAACCAACAATAATAAACAAATGTAATCCCCCTTGATCTGGAGGGATTAGCAGTAGCACTTTCACTTTGGAAAGCTGATGTTCATAGTTTGTAAGAATTCCTTGTAACATGTTTCTTAGAAGTGGAATACATTTTGGTGTTGAAGTTTTGTTGGCATTTAAACTGCTACAAGACTTGACACTGACTCATCTTACACGTGTTGCATGAGAGAGCGTGGTAGTTTTAATGAGGTAATGTCAGTTCCATGTAATTCTGCATGTACAGAAAACACTTTCTGCAGTAACTTCTTATTTATACTGTTGTTTTACAATACACAGCTGGTAAAATCTAAAGTTAGTGATGTTGTACAAATCATCGTAACAGATTTAGAATTGAGGTATGTACTTAAAGGTGGCGTAAGTAGCTATTACACCTAGCAGTGAAAAAACAGTAGGAACACATTTTGCAGTGCCTGGTACTCTGTTTTGTGGGATGCCAGTGTTTGCAGCCAGTTTCCTGCCTCTGATTTTCAAGTAAGAGGCAAGATGAACTGTTCTGAGCAGCTTAAGACCCTGTAATATTTTTTGAAAATGTGGTGTTACACTTTAGAGGGTTTTCACCAGAAATCCACTGAAGGTCAGTCTTTTCTTTATGGCGACTCGTGTATTGGTGGCTCCATTTTATGTATCATAGTAATGACAAAAGTGCTCTGTAAAGGTTCATGGCTATCATGTAGTTTTAGGCATATTGCATAGTGTACTGTTCTAAGTTGTGTAAATAGCTTCTGTTTTCATTTTGTGATGTACAGTAGTACGTTTTTAGGTGATAAGTAATTTTAGTTGCTTTGATTTTTGGTGCATTTACTGAAACCTGTCAGTGTAGCACGTGGAAAAAGTCTCTTAACTCTCGTCTCCCAGAGCTCATTTGACAGAATTCAGGACACAATCTATTTCAAACTTCTTGAACTGAGTTGTTAACACTGTGTGGTTATCTCAGATTGTGCTGTACTCCTGGACTGGATTTCACTGTTGCTATGTTAAATGTTTAGTCCTGTGAAGTGAATACTTTGGAGTTTGTGCGCATCATTGTCTTCCAGATGTCTTTGTTCTTGGTCCCTGTCAGAGGATGTACTCTTAACTGCGCACTTTTCACTTGATAGAGGGTATTGTGAATAGCATTTCTTTATCCCGCCTCCTGCTTTTGCTTAGTTTCTGATGTGCTGTTAACAATCAACAAGCTTTAACTTGCTGTTTTCATGTAGTGTCTACATTTAGCAAATGATGTGCAGGACAAGGGAGTTTGACAGAACTGTTGGAATTTGGTAGGTTGATCCATTGCTGTTACTACTAACTCTGTTATTGCTAACTTAGAATGTTAATGTGGAGAGTTTTAATTTATTAAACATTGTACACCTGAATTCCTATTGTTCTAACACCTGAGTTTTTATTAGTCTTGCAGCTTTTCCCTTTTGCTTGGGTTTGATCTAGTCTTATTTTGAAGTAAGGTTTTACTAGGTATTTACATAGAGACCCTGAACAATGTTTTCTAAATATTTTAAAATCCAAACCAATATGTATAATTGGCCAAAGTGTGAGGAGTTTGGTGGTGGTGGGTTTTTTTCTATTACTGTTGGTTGTTTTTTGCTGTTTTCCCAAAGTAGCTGAGTGTAAATAAATAAATAAAAGTCAGTTTAAAAGTCACATAACTAGGAGCAACTATGAACTTCTGTCTTTTCAAAAATAAAAAGCTTGATGTCTATTATTTTAGTGATGCATTTCATGGTTTCCATATTGAATTAGGCTACTAAATGTGTCATGTGAAAATAATTTCTGTTTTTAGTCCAGTGACCAAAACTGGTGAGTTGATATGATCAGTACAAAATAAATAATTCTGTTATTGTGGCTGTTTCATCACTTGCACATTTCACCATTTGAACTGCAACTTTAAGTATCACAGTGTACGGTTTTAAATGACAACTTCTGTGAAGAGTCTTGAAATACGGTTCCACAGTTAGATCTAAAATTGGTTTAATTTCTCTCTTCTCCAACAACTTTATTTGGTGTTTCTGACTAACTATTCATACTACTCACACTTCCTAAACAAACCCTTGGAAAACACTGGTCTACATTTCCTCAATATACTTCTCTCACTTACTGCCTTTTTTCCTTTGCATCCTTTGAACAGTGAAACGTATGCAATCTTCAGAATTCAGAATTGCATGATGAATTGCACTGAATATTTAAACGTTCAAGCAGATATCTGGTGTTGTTCATACTTGATTCTTATGCAATCATTATAGGGTTGTTGGGGGGTTTTTTTTTGGTGTGTGGTTTTTTTTTGTGGGTTTTTTTGTTTTTTGTTTGTTTGTTTGTTTTTTGAGGAAAAAGTCTCCCGTAGTCACAGATATGAAGAGATATTTGGAAAGATGTGAAATCTTATGCTCTGTATTTCATTTGACAAGTGCTCTGAAGTTATTTTTAACTTGGAACTGAGAATCATCCCCTCTGCCTCCCAAAAACCTCAAGAAGTCTGTGCCTTAAAGCTAAACACTTGAGCTACAAAATAAAGGATTGTGTCTCATTATAAAATCAAAACTTCTATTTCTTCTATTCCCTTGGGTAGAAAGTTTCTTTTAATACTGTGAAAGACCACAGTATACTAGACATAAAAATTGTGAATTATGTGGAAATATTTAGTTAGTGCTCATAAGAAAACATGAAACGATAATAATTGTAATTTCCTTTCAAAGTCCACTGTACACTGCCTTTACAGTGCTGATTTAGTAATGTTATATCTTGAATATGTTATGTAAAAAGAGGATGATGAGGCTGCAGAGTATTAAGTAAAAAATAAAGATTCTTGTGAGGAACAACTGACACAGTTCATGCTTAATAGTTACTACGGCATCAGAAGCTCTCTGGGAATTACTGGCCTCTTTCATGAATTTATTTTTGTGTTTTCTTTCATATGTCTTATTAAAATAGCATGTGTTCAGTCTTTGATGCTTTTCTCGGTTCTTCTGCAATATCTTAAGGGTAATTTTGAGTTCAGTCTCTTTTTGGAGTCTAGTGGCATTAAAAACTGATTCTGTTCATGTCTCTCAATCTGTCAACATTAAGTGTGGTGCTTAAAGTATATTTCCTCCTCTCCCACACCCAAGTTGATGAAAAGCTCATTCATGCTTCTGAGAACACAGGTTTTAACTGTGGAAGTTACTTAAGTGTCTGTTCATGCTTTCCATCAGTGTACATATCCCTGACCTGGAAAACATCATGCATGAAGTTCAGTCTCTGTTCCTGTGAAACTGTCTTGTCCTCTGCTCAGATACAGTTGCGGTAGCCTTTCAAGTGCCAGGCATTACTTACTTAACTTTCAAGACTGTAATAATCTATTTAACAAAAATAAAAGGCAGGGGTGGAAGAGAGAGAGAGAGAGAGAAATGAAAATTCTGATTTTACATCTTCACAGCATAGACAATAAAGCTTGCTCCACCATGCTTCATATCTGCGATGCTTTTTAAAAAAAATAAACGTCTGACACTTCAAATCTAGTTTCGGGCTGTGGTCTTTGAAAGTGGAGGTGGTGTTACTCAGACATGATAAGTAATTAGAACTCAATACATACTTTGTAGTTTTCATCCTACTACTTTTTGATACCTTATATAAAGTTTAGCTAATATTGATTCCACATTTCATTGTGAGAGGTATTTCCAGTAGCAGGTGAGGATGAACACTACTGTAAAAGCTCCTGGTTGAGACCTAACGCAGAATACAATTCTGGTTGCCTGGGTTGAAGATAACGGTTAAAGCGGAATAGGGAGCGACTACTCACCAATTAGGAATCTCTCATATGAGAGAGTATCAGATAAGCTTGTCTTATTTCTTCTAGCAGAATCAAAGGTGAAAAGGGTCTCTTTGCTGTCTTCAAAGGGGAAGGAAGCATCAAGGGGGAAATAACTGTTTAAACTATGAAGACAGGCTGAAAGAGTTGGGGCTGTTGAGCCTGGAGAAGAGAAGGCTCTGGGGAGATCTTATAGCAGCCTTCCAATATCTGAAGGGGGCCTACAAGAAAGCTGGGGAGGGACTTTTCGTAAGAGCAGTTAATGACAGAACAAGGGGAAATGGGTTTAAACTGGAAGAGGGTAGGTTTAGATTAGATATTAGGAAGAAATTCTTTCCTGTGAGGGTGGTCAGACACTGGAACAGGTTGCCCAGAGAAGTTGTGGATGCCCCCTCCCTGGAAGTGTTTAAGGCCAGGCTGGACAAGGCTTTGAGCAACCTGGTCTAGTGGAAGGTGTCCCTGCTGATGGCAGGGGGGTTGGAACTAGATGATCTTTAAGGTCCCTTCCAATCCTAACCATTCTATGAAACTAAAGGAGAGTGTTGCGGTAAATACATGTAGATATCTGCAGCATTCAAACTTTGGAAGAGCTTTCCAGTTTGAGCGTGGAGAACTAGTTCTAGCTGTAACTACTTAGAAATAACATTTCTGAAAAGGGCTGCCTGATGTGAAGCCTGTGTTACTGCAGTGGCCTAGACTCAATACTCGACAAATCTTTGTATTCCTGTGTTGACAGTTGTCCTGTCTCATTAAAAACTTCCTTTTCTACTTGTTCTTATCCATGTTGCATTTCGTCAGTAGATTATTTTCCCCTTCTACTAGACCAGACAGTTAGGGGAAAATAAACGGTAGTCAGCTCAATCTCTGAAAACATCAGTCAACTTAAAATCAGCTGTTCATTGTGGGAAAGGAAATAAAGATTTGATGGGTAAATTCTTATTAGTCAGCTTCCTCTAGCCAAAATATTTGTGGAGAAAATACCGAGTGAACAATAGCTCAGCTAGATCATGTCTTGGTCTTATGACCTAATGCCATATCACCTCAGGCTGCAAGCTTCTCAGATTTAGCAAGCTGTGCAGGGTCAAGCCCGAGATTAGACCTCTCAAGGGAAAGTGCAGGTGCTGCAGGAAGTGGTGGTGTTCGTGAGTCAGTGTGCTATCCTCTGCCTATCGACTCTCATTCCAGGTGAGGCTGGATGGAGCAATTTCTGTACACTACTGGATCTTACAAATTGAAAATGAGTATGGAAATGCATGCTAACTGAATGGAAAAGTAAATTTTGGACACACATTAGAAGTCTAAAATTCTTGTGCCTAATATTTTTATGGGTTTTTCCTCCTCAATACTTAGTCTTTTTTTTTTGTTTACAGATGATGCCAAACACTTAGTACCCAACAAAATGAGAGACTTTTTCTGTACCATAAACTTGGACCAAGAAGAAGTTTTTCGTACGCAGGTAGTCGAAAAATCTTTAAGGTAAGCTTAATTTCTAAATGGAGATTATAAGCAAGACTGCCTCAGTTCAGATTAAAAGCAAGATATGTATCAATGTGCATGTGCTTTTGCTTGTACTATGTTAAAATGAGAGCTGACTTGTAGCAACAGCTCAGAAATGTTAAAGCAATGTGTAAATCATGAGAGTAGTTGAGAAAAGACAAAACTGAGGCTTGTGAGTAGTACAGTGCTTTTAAAATGAAGCATGCTGGAACATACTTCACTATTACTTTATTCGGTTCCACTGGGCAGCGTAACGTGCTTTTTCCTGACAGGTTGTTTTCAAGGGAAAGAAATCTGCTTGTTCCTTGCTCTCTGTGTCATTCCCTGCTTCTGACATGCAGTTGGTCTGTACTGGTGGAATTCTGGTTTTAGTGTCTGTCTTGTAAAACCTGTTTCTAGAATGAAAGAAACAGAACTTCTCCATTTATAAGAGTTTTGTGCTGTGGATGTCCCCCTGAATAGGCCTCATTCTCCTGAAATTCTTGCTTTGGGAACTATAACCTGTACTCACACAGAATGTCTTGCTTTGCCTCCCTGAGCAGCATTTAGCTGTAGATTTTGCTATCTTAGAGTCTTAAAAGCAGTCAAACAAAAAAGTAATGGTAACGTAGCTGCAGTAGTGTAGGCGTTTTGTCTCAAAACTCTGAAGTTCACTGATGACCCACACTGAAGCATCGTTGCAGCTGCGTTCTTCAGAATATCTGAGTGAGAGTTTATCTGGAGAAGACATTAAACCTTCATCGTAAAACCCAGAAAGCCTGTTCAAACTCTTGAATTGTTTCCTAATTCTTGTTGTTTCCAGTGGTTTTATTGTTAGTGTTTGTTCTTGGAGCCACCTCTCTAGATGTTCCCAGGTGAGGAACAGCATTCTGCTCATATGGCAAATTTAAATAGGGAATTTTACTTTTTCAGAAAATCATTTTAAAGCTTCCTTATATTTCCACATGGAAAGCAGACACCACATACATGCAATCAGGAAGAAGTATTTTGTTCATCTTCCTGATCTGTAACTGCTGTAGTCCAATCCAGGAAATTTTCATAATTTAACTGCGTGCAATTGAGATTGATTACCAAAACAAACTCAGTTGTTTAATCCTTTAGAGAAGACTGATAAAGAGACTGTACTGATAAAGCAGAAACTTAAAATTTCCCCTTCAAATAGCCAGTAGTTTAATGGATAAAAGGGAATGCAATGTATATTTTAAAAATAAACAATTTGCTGTCTGATTTTTTTAATGTTAATAATTGAAACCCTAAAAGTTACTACTGTGCTTAGAAACTAGACTCATTACATTTAATGTTTATTCAGACATTTTTATTATACTCAATTTAAGAATTATTAAATTTATATACTTTAATCACCTGATAATAAAAGAAGTATTGACTGCATAGTAAGACATTTGATAAAATAAATTGCCTTAGATCCATAATTTTTTTAAAAATAGTACCAAAGTTTAACTGAAACCCGATTAAATGAAAACAATGCCATTAGTACTTTACAGAAGAAAGGAATAAAAATCTCACTGTAATAAAATAACACATACACACCCTGCCCCTCAAATTGAGAATTTTTCAGGTGGTATGAAATTAGTATTTCTAAGTTGAGAACATTTTATTTGGAGTCAGTGTTCTTAATCACTCTTTGTCCACAGGTGCCTTTCTGTCTCCACACAGGGTACTCCTTCATCCTCTGAATTATGGCTTCATTAAGTCAGATTCACAGCATGAGTAGGGTTCCATACAGACTGATGAAATGTAATAAAATAAGTCATCCTCTATTAACAGTGACCAGAGTTGGATGCTAACACTTGATTACTGGTGTGTATGCAGTGATGAAGGCTGACACTTGTTTCAGAAACTTAATTATACCATCTTGTTGATTATTACTGTATTTAACTAGAATACCGTACTAACCTAAAGGTACTAGGCAGGGAAGATGAAAGCTCTGATGTCTTACTAGTCTGAAAGCTTTATAAATTGCTTTTTAGTAAGGTGTAGTACAGTATAATTTTAGTCATAAATACAACTTTGAATTTAATTGCTTTGTTTTATAGTATTTGTTTGTTTTTTCTTAGACACGTGATTCACAATCTATTTTTGTCACTCTGAATTCTGGATTGCAAATATATACTAGCTATGATTTAAATTGTATTCCATGAATATCCACTTGTTAAATGTCTGTGGAAGTAATTATTGCTAGAATTAAAATGAAGAAATGTATTTTTTAAGTGTGCAAATAGGTTTGGGCTTCCACTAGCACTGGGACTGTTTAGTTAGAGTGCAGATGTGAAGCAAATGACTTTTCAAAGTTAGAAAAACATGAACTAAAGCTAAAATGAAAGCAAGATATTTTCACTGATGACTCAAGAAATATTTCCTGATGTGGTGTGGGATTTCTGTGCGTTCTGAAGAATTTTTTTTTTTCCCTTGGAAAGTTTAAAGAACATCTGTGAGCCTCCTCAAATGTCTGTGGTCAAATATGAGGAATTGGGCAGGAGAGGGTTTGTGGTATGTGTGTGTTGCATTTTTTATTTAAACTGAACTCAGTTAGTTTTTTTTGGACTGAACTTTGTGAGAATGCAATGTTTTTATTCTCATGTTGATATAACTGTAGCTTTTTTCAAATGACAGATCTAGGGGCATTAGTCAGGTTCCATCATAGAACTTCCAGTTTAATGGAACAAGGAAGTGAAGAGCAAAGGAGCAATGTCATGTATTTAAATTTAATCTCCTGCATTACTGTAATCCAGTTCTTCCTGTATGACAGTCTGGTCTTCCTTTGAGTTAGCACTATCTTCTAATTTTATATCTGTCACAGTCTTTAAAGTTCTTGCATTAAAGTCACAAATGAAAGTATTAAACTGACTGAATCCCTGAGGAACAGGTTCAGTAAGTTCTCTGTTTTAATTATTCTGCATTGGTATAACCTATTGTACCCCTTCAGCCAGTTCTGTATCCACCTAAGAATTCCTTTACTAATCCTCTGTGTGCTCTACCTCACATTTCTCTCTGTACCTCATACTTTGCTAAAGAATAATCAACAACTGATTCATAAGGCAATGGTAGTAATCTAGGTAAGGAAAATGTATCAAGATGAATAAAACAATGCACTGCCTTCTATTTATGCTCATTATTGACCTGCTCTTTCTTACCAGATCTGAGACTTCATGTAATGTTGAGGTCAAAATAATGATTGGTAGTGGCTGATCATTCTTTGAGGGGAGGGAGAAATATAATTGTGGCATTTGCTCTCTCTAGCCATAAGGTATGGGTGCTAAATAGCTTTTTGGAAATCTCTGCTAGTAGTCTCCATCCCAGACTAATTATCTGATTATAATTGGATGCATAGAGTTACATAGATCCAGCAAGAACAGGGACTTCACGCTTAGTGATGAGCAGTTGTTGATGTACATCGTAGTCTAGTTTTCATCTTAGGATGTCTGACTGAAGCAGAGTTTACCTTGATACCAGTGGCAGCTAGTTCACCCTCTGTTCACTCTTTCTGCTCTAATATCGCTATTATTTGTGTAGCTATTAGGGGAACCATATCACAGAATTGACCTAAGTTTGAAATAAGCCTTTGTTTAATCTTTTTTAGTCTGAGTGATTGTGTCGATACAATTAAAATGAGCAGCAAAGGTAATAAGGAAATTGAGGCTGCTTAGGGCTGCACTGCTGCTAAAGGTAATGCTCATGAATTTATATGTTTAGTAGAGGTGCTAACAAGAAGAACCAAACCCTTGAAATCAAAGCTGAATTTGTTGACTTTGAAATAAAAAAAAAAAAGTGGGGAGCTGAAAAACCACAAGCACATTTTTCAGCTGTGGATTCTTAGTATAGTGCAAAGGCTAATTGTCTGTGTTTGAACAAAAGGAACATTTTTCACTTGTGAAATTCCTCATAATGAACTCCTGCATTAAAGCTCTTGTTTCTAAAAATCAGTTCTAGAAATTTGTAATATAAAATTTTCGCCTTTGTTCTTTCCTGCTTTTTATGTCAGTTATCAGCTTTTCTCTTATTTTTAACTTATTTAATAAAGCATTGGTCCTTAAACATTTGGTGATTCTTCTGTAATTATTTGGAGCGAAGAGAGTAGTGATGGTGTCCTGTTCTTAAATTTAATGGAAGTATAAATTCCTTGAGTGAAGATACCAATACATTGTGTGAAATACGGCTGTAACAGAGGAGCCCAGAGTCTTTTTATGTAGAGGGCTCTGCAGATGGCAGTTAAGTAGGGTGAAGTGTAAACATTATATTGGACTTCATTAGATGGAGAAATGTGGTGACCGTTTCAGCATGCAGGAGAACATGTGTGTTTGAGATTAACATTTCTCTTTTTCCCTGTTCTGTTTTATAGTTTCTAATGCTTATGACTTTTTTCTGCAGATTTGAAACTTTGAACGTCAAGTCTGACACAGAAGTTAGAGCTATACAAATGTCAGTTAGTGAAGTAATTAATAAATTGTGGTTTAATGTAATTTAATCACATATGGAGTGAAAAGAAGAGAAACATAGAACTTCTGAGTGTCTCAGGAAGTCATTTGGGTTGGGTAGAGAACCAACTAGAATGACTTCAAGACAGAAAATTAGAATTGAAATTGCAGGCAAGACAACACTTTGTGTGCACTCTGATTTTTTTTTTTTTTCTCTTTAACATGCCTAAAGCATTCTCATGGTGTTTTAACTTGCAGTGTTATTGTATGTTCTTGTAATAAAATGGTTGTGGATGGCTTTGATTATAGATAAATATAGTGCTAAAAGCCAAGGTCCGTGACTGCAGTAAAAATGTAGCATTTTAGTGTTTGTCTTTTGTATAAATTACATAGTGTTCTTCTATTTTAACTTTCTTTTCAGCCCTTATTTTGGGGAAGAGTTTTACTTTGAGATTCCAAGAACATTCCAGTGGTTGTCCTTCTACATTTATGATAAAAGTGTTTTACAAAAGGACCTGCGTATAGGTAAGTTCTGGGCTGCCATCTACATCTTGCATAATATTTGGTTATTTTCAGTATCATTATCTGTAGTATTAAGGATACAGTTATTAAAGTGATGCATTTTTCAAAACACACTGTATAGTGCACATAAACTAAGTATTCCTTTAATGTTTGAAAAGCAGGATTTTGTTTCCTTGCTTCATTTTATTATACTAAAATATGTTTATTTTTTAGGCTAATCTGACATTTTATTGTCTTATAGTCTCAATAATTTCTAAAAAATTCTATTTGTTTTTTTCTCCACTTATGTTTCACTGGAATATTTAAATAACTCTCGTCACTACCTGTGGGTCTTTAAAGAATGAATTGTAGAATAATTCCACAATAGTTGCAATTGTGGAATAATTCTTAGAACGAGATAGATTTTTATTTTTTTTCTCTATCAGTGCAAACTGTAACTTAGTGACTTAGCAGTTGATGCAAAATGCTTTATCATAGAATGTTGTGAGTTGGAATGTAGCTTAAGTGAAAAATTGCAGGAGGTAGATTTATTTTTTTCCAATGCATAATGGCTCTATTGCCGCTGGTATTTGGATGTAGTTGCTGTAAAGCTCTAACAGTCTGCTGTGGAAGTAGGCTTCCCATTACTTGAATTGGGGAAGGAAATAATTTGCACCAGGATGCCAGATAATTTGGTATAATAACAGCTTTCTGAACAGTAATCAGAAGAACAAAAAGCATCTACCTTCAGTTTCCTGTTTAAACATTCTTCAACACCGTTACTGTTCTCTCAGATCTCTATTATGTTATTTCCAGCCACAAGTGTGTTCTGTATTTTACCTAACCTGGTTATTAGTGATATCCAAGGTAACACATCATAATTAGCTTAGTTTGGCTTTGTATAAACTATTTTTCTGATAACTTATGCTTCATGTTCCTTCTTTCCATAAGCTTTTCACATAGTGTCATGAGCTTAAAAAAAACTAAAAGAAAGAGTTTAAACAAAAATTAAGCCTCAAATCTATTAAAATATTTGTCCTATTCAGATGAAAGTGATAAATATTCTTATTTCTTCCTGCCCCTCTCCACCAGGAAAGGTGTCAATCAAAAAAGAAGATTTATGCAACTACACAGGAAAAGAGAACTGGTTTATGCTTCAACCTGTTGATTCTAATTCAGAGGTTCAGGTAACTATTAAATTGCACATTTATGTTTTAAAATTAAATATAGATAAGTGTGTGTAATGGTAGAAGTTTATTTTGAACTATGTCAGATAGAGGTTAGCATCTGTAATTCTTGTGAGACAGTTGTGTCTTTGTTTCTTTTGGTTTAATTAGAGAATAATGCATATTCTACATCTCTATACTGGCTGTATTATTCCCTGTAATACTTAAAACTGGCAAAAGACTTGAAGCAACTGTTAGGGAAATGTCTTTAAAGTATTTTGATGTCTAAAATCTTTGCAAGAGGAGCTATGTACTTGAAGTAGGTGAATGATTTGGGAAACTACTGAATCATTTTTGGGTTTTTAGTCAGTTTTGGTGTTCTCTGAAATGGTTAAAGTCTTCAAAAGTAGTGTATCTGTGCTCATTTATCTTATTTTGAAAGACTTTCTGTATTTGGTATCAAATAACTTGTACTTCAGAGTTGTATTTTGGTCTGTGGTTCAAGTTCTTCTGAAAAGATATGTACTAATATGTAAAAGATATGTACTACTTATATGTAAAAATGACATGGCTCTAGAAGTTGTAGCAATCCTCTTTTTGGTTTGAGGAAGAAAACAGAACAGTTTTTTTTTGAGAATCTCTTAGCCTTGTTGCTGTAATATTATATTTTATTATATTACTATATTTTAATAGGTTTTTTCAGATTTGCCTGAGGGCAAAAGTTGTGGACTTGGCAGTGTTTATATTTTTCTAGTAACTTGGAAGTCCCTCTGGGTAGGGAGAATGAAGAGGTAAATGTGCACAGAATTCTCAAGGAAAAAAAAAACCTCCCCTCAAAAAAACCCACCAAAAAACAAGAGATGTTATTTTTCAGGATTAATCACCCATGAGCTGTAAATTTAGCATGCAGCCGTTGGGTGTATAGGAGGGCGTGCGATTGCTTTACATGAAGACAGATTTTCCAAACATCTGAATACCACTTTCCTTTACCTGTTGAAAATCAGTCCTCATTCGGCTGAAATAGAATATAATAGAATAGTTCAGCTGGAAGGGACATACAGATTATCTAATCCAACTCAAGTTGTCTCATTTGTCTTCCAATTCTTCCATCTAATCACTCTGAATGTTCTAGAAGTCCTTTACAAGTATAAACCGAAATGCAGTTTCTGCTTTGACTTAAATATTGTCATACGCGCTGTTTTTTCTCAGTCATAGAAATGTATTGAATGAAAGGTTAGTTCTTGCAGTGAGTACATAGATACTACACAAGTAAGTATGAAAATTCATATATAATATTCCGTTAATGGAATTTAGCAATTTCTTACATATTGGAATTAGAAAGTTTTTAATTTTCAATGGCTTTGTAGCTCACAGTGGAATGTAAGCTTTTACTGTTACTTTTCTATGGCTGGGACATGTGTGAAGCACTCTGCTGCATGACACTTCTGTTAAAGGATGAACTTTTCTGCTAAGGTGTGTGTTACTCATGTAAATCTTTCCTTGAGTTAGGGCATTTGAGTAGGCTTCTCCTCTGTCCTGCTTTCTTTTTCCATGAAATTTGTAAGAGCAGAGCTGAGATCAGTTCCCATCTGCCAGATTTGGTTGAAATCTTTGTTGGTTCAGATGTGCCATACCATACTGAAATGTATTCCTAGGAGATTCCCAAGATTATTGGTGGGACATGGCTGAAAATAACAGGCTTTCACATAGTATATGTGCAAAAGAGTGCGTGGGTGTTTATGAAGCTAAATAACAGTTTGGAGAAAAAAATTGCTTTCAGATGTGCTCTTTTCCTTATGGCACTTTAAATGTAGTTGACATTTTTTCCTCTGCTTTTCTCCATGTGAGTATTCTTCAGAATTTATGATGAGCACAAGGCAGCAGCATGGCTTAGAAGTATTTTGTGTTCCTTGGCTATATATACAGGACACCTTGCAGTTTGCTTGGTTGGAGTTTTGGGGTTTTTTTCCTTTAAAAAAAAATAATCTGCATTTGTTTCAAGAAAACTGTACTTTCTATCTATCAGTGATACATTTTTCATACAGGCTAACTTCAGTGTAATGAGCAGCCTGGAGAGCAGGTACATTAGTGGTAAAGGTGCATATTGAATATGGTGGTATGTAGCTTGTAAATGTACAAAAGCCGTACCGAGTCATAAGTGCTTTGGCACTGACTCTTGTCTTCTTTACTAATAAGCATATATTGGATTTTATTTTTCTGTCCAGCTCATCAATTCTTATAACATGTATGGGAAACTGTCAACTCTACTTTGGTAGGACAAATGAAAGTATCACTGGAAGACCTTTGAGTCTGTTAATAACTTTGACAGTTTCTAGAAAGGCTTAAAAATATATTAAATGTAATGTTTTGTCTTTCCTGGAATTACAGTGAATTAAACTTGCTGATTCCTACAAAATAAAACTTGACTGGGGAGGTGGGGAAATAAACAGACTGATCATTTTCTAAAACCACCTTACTTATAATAAATTTAGGACTTATCTAGGGTCCGCAATCCACCCCTAATGCAGAAGCTGTAGACTGTTCTAGTTCCTCAGCTCTGCACCTATGCAAGTAATCTGAAGTGGAGGCGATTAAATGTTCATCAGAGTAAAAGCACTATGTGCTTGAGTTAATATAAGGTTTTGGTGAAAAAAAGATGATGGGTGTCTCCTTTCAAGTCTGGGTGGGAGGAGAGTGACCTCTCCCCAGCCATTGAAAGTGTGTAAAAATTACTTTGACTTTTTAGAAAGCATCTGCTTTGTGTTTTGATCTTAGCTGGTTTTTTGTTTTGCTGCTGCTAACAATATTATGAATGTATATTTGTCTTGTTTTCTTAAAGCTTTTTCTTTTGTCCGCTAGTTCTTGAAAAGTACATGTGAATGTGGGAATACTAAGCCAATAAAGTAGCGTTTAAAAAGTTGACTGGAACAGACCATATTTGACAGCAGCTGGCACAAACTTGTTGATATATTTTTAAAAATTCTTCACTTTTTTCCTAAAATGCAGATAGCCTCAGCATGCCGATAAAATTGTTCTTAGGATTGCTTGCCTCCTCCCCGTCTTTTTTTTTTTTTCATAAATCTTCATTTAGCTGGTTTGAAATGAGGTCACATTGTTAAATGCGGTCTTGATCTTTGTTGTTCATAGCAAGAAACATTTTGTAGAGATTTGATCTATAGTTGCAAAATACATTGATAAGGTCAAAATATTTTGCGCACTTCTAAGGTTTTTGGAGGTGACTTTAACCTTGACTGTTTTCTTTCTTAAAATTGATAGGATTTATAATTATTGAAGTAATGTACTCGTATAGATTCCCCTGGTGTTCATGTAGAATGTGTAAATTTGGAAAAAATTGAGATTGAGCCTCAAGCCAGTTTGTAGTTTCCTTGTGGCTCAGATCTTTAATCCTAGGAAAGAAGAAAGGTCTGGGTCAAGTAAACCTTGCAGGGTAATCAGAGTTGAGTGGATATTCCTAGTACTACGGAACTGTCAGCTGTTACATAGTGCTAGGAGCTCAGTGTGGTGGGCAGTAGGATGTAGTACATTTCAGGAACTGTGGTGTATGTTTCCTGTAATTTAGAATGGGAAAGATGGAAAAAAGCCAATGGAAACTTATAGAACTTGTATCTGGTATGTAGAGATGTTTTTGCAGTAAGCACACAGAGTTAACAGTTGTGTGCCATACTAAATGTGAGTATATTATTTAATTTGTGGAGTACTCTAGAGCCCTGGTTTCACTTCCCATATGTCACAAGGACTGTAGTTTACCAGAAGATGCTTCTGAGTGGATAACCTGGGTTATTTTAGGTACTTTCTTTTTTTCCTTAGAATTTTTTTCCTTCTATGTAGACGTTGACATATGGGGTATGGCATAGAGATGATCTTTCTTATTTTTACAAATAGTTCAGTTGTGATGTTTGTTCCATTGAGTTAGGGGAAGTGGAAGGAAGAGGACAGAGAGTTCAAGAGAAATACTGTAATCTAGACTTTCTGATGTTGAGGGAGGAACTGGAAAATAACTGTTAGTGTTTCTAACTCTGTTTACCCACCACCCTTAATAACTTTCCCAAGCATAGACTACCTTTCAGATGAAAGACTGTGCATCTTCTCCTCTTGAATTTAAAGGTGAGAAGGTTTTATGAGGAAAGCTAACACTGTCAAAAGTTACTTTGTGGTACACTTAGGACAGTACTGTAACTTTGTATATGGAATGCGGGCACAGTGTATGAATGCCTATCGGTGTAAATATTTAAAATACAGTTGCTAGCCCAGTTTCCACTTCAGAGCTCTAGAAAACTTGTATTTTTTATAGATACTTGTAATATTTCATAATGTGGAAATGATAAAAATATCAAAACTGTTGAGAGAAAAAACCTTTTAAAATAGAGTGTTAAAATGCAGTAGCAATTCTAAAACCAAAACTTTTTAACTAAATTATTTTTGTAGTTTCATAGAATCATAGAAAAGGTTGGAAAAGACCTCTAAGATCATCAAGTCCAACCATCAACCAAACACCACTATGCCCACTAAACCATGTTCCTAAGGGCCACATCTGCTCATCTTTTAAATACCTCCTGGGATGGTGACTCAACCACTTCTCTGGGCAGCCTGTTCCCATGCTTGATAACCCCTTCAATAAAGAATTTTTCCTGATGTCCAATCTAAACCTCCCCTGGTGCAACTTGAGGCCATTTCCTCTTGTCCTATCACTTGTAACTTGAGAGAAGAGACTGACACCCACCTCTCAGGTAGCTGTAGAGAGCAGTAAGATCACTTCTCAGCCTCCTTTTCTTCAGACTGAACAACCCCAGTTCCTTCAGCTGCTCCTTGGAAGACTTATTCTCCAGACCCTTCACCAGCTTCGTTGCCCTTCTCTGGACACAGTCCAGCACCTCCATGTCTTTCTTGCAGTGAGGAGCCCAAAACTGAACACAGCACTCAAGATGCAGCCTCTCCAGTGCCGAGTACAGGGGGACAGTCACTTCCCTAGTCCTGCTGGCCACACTATTTCTGATACAGGCCAGGATGCTATTGGCCTTCTTGGCCACCTGAGCTGTCAGGTGACAGACAGCTGTCAACTAGTGTCCCCAGGCCCTTTTTCTGCCGGTTCTGAAGTTCGGGTTGGTGATTTGGACACTCTGGTTTCGGCTCCTTTGTTACTACATGAATCTTGGCCACACAATCAACAGTTCCATCTTCCTCTAATCAGTATCTGAAAACTGATTGTTAATTCATTTGTAAAGTTAAAATGGTACCTACCTGCCTTTGAACAACCCCAAGATCTACAGATGAAAAGTGTTCTCGCATAAAGTGCGCTGCTTATTTATTGTGTAAGAATGGCTGATTTATCTTTATGTTTTGATCTGAAACCAATCTGTACAACCACGTTTAAAACCCAGTTGCATATTATGTCAGAAGTTCTGATACAGATCTGCAGATCAGCCACTTTAGGAAACCATCATGCTGCTCTCAACAAACAAAACAACAAAAATGCATCTGAAACTCTCATACAGGTTAGGGAAATATTTACTTAGAGCCATGTTAGTGTAGCCATCATGGTGCTGAGTTTTGAACCAACTACAACTACATCTATAGATAGTTCTGAGGAGCAGTAAAGTTTGTTTTACTCCTGTTGATCAGTGTAGAACATGACTTGTGGTTTTGTTTTGGTTTTTTTTTAAAGCAAAAGGAAGATATTGGGGCTATTCACAAGGTCTGCCTACTAAAACTAGTTAAATCAGCTATGACAATAATACTACTAATGTTGTCTTTTAACTTGTCATTCAGAAGCTTTCCCTTGTAAGGCTGTTGGCATGCTTCTCAGTATCCTGTTTTTATCCTGTAAATCTATTTTTGTAATTGAGTTTCTCTGCTTGACAAATATTTTCTTAATGTACCTGTGTTCCAATGCATGTAGTAACAGTTTGCAAAACACTTGGCAAACATCCCAAAATAGTTAGGTTCAAGACTTCCTTATAAAAGAAACTTCACTTCTCCTCCCATGTGACGTACAGAGAGAGAAACACAGCCCTTGCCCCAGGGGATTTACAATAAAAACATTTCAGTTTTCTGTCAAAACATAAGTGCTTTAGAAATGTGTGCAAGGTCACCTAAGGGTTTTACTTCCATTTTAGTGTTGTACAGCAAAGCTATAGTTCACATTATAGCTTGGCTTCCTTTGCTGCTCTTTAAAATTACCTTCCCCAAGAATCATAATCGTAGACAGACCAGTGTCATCTGGTGATCCATTTAGCAAACAGACAAATTCCAAGCACACTAAGGAGAAAATGGCTGAGAGGAAAGACTCTGGTTATCTGAGATGTGAAAGCCAGCATGAATAGCCAGGCACTGAAAGGAACAGCAGCATTGTCCAGGCATTAGAAGTTTGGAGTGAGGTTATAGTACGAAATTTTGGTCATCCCATTTGTGTCATCATTTATGGATTCTTTTTCTTAACACATCCTACCATATCAGAAAAAGAAAAGGAGGAAGGCAGGTTTAGCAATTATTGCCACCTTTTACTCTGTGTTTGCTGTTCCATGAGTACATCAGCAGACTTCATAGGTGAAAGCTGCACTGGGATACGTAATAAATTTCCAAATTATTTTCAGCGTGGTGGGATGGACAGGATTTCACAGCTGGATATTAAATGTTAGTGGTTATAGCTACTGCATACTATTCTGCTTTTCTAAATATATCTATCTGCCTTCAGAGCCCAAGGTCATTTTAGAACTTTCTCCTGAAATGCTCACAAATTCAGTGTTTGTTTGTTCAAGGGTTCATCCCACGCTTAGGACAAAAAAGCTGAGAGGCCTTTTACTCTTAGTACTTCTTCATGGTGGAAGAAATATTTTTGTGTGTTAGGTCTGTGGAGACTTGACAAATTCATGTGCTGTCTGCAGTTAAGAGTAATACTTCCCTTTATCATTTTCTCTCCAAGTTCAGATGTGTTCATCGTACTCTACTTGCAGTTTACATGCTTTAGAATACATATTTGCTTGAAGTGGATATACTGGAATTACCTTAAATAGCTTCTAACAGTAAAGTATATTATTGTTCTAATAATTACTTTTAAAATAAAGGCTTTTAAAACTGTTTTTCTCTCTTGTTTTTTTTCAGGGAAAGGTTCACCTTGAATTAAAACTGAATGAACTGATAACAGATAATGGATCTGTGTGCCAGCAACTAGTAGTACAGTAAGAAAATACATTGATCCTTGAATATTTAGTTGTTTGTTAGAATATGATGTGATTTCTGTCTCTTAATACTGTATGTCTGCACATCCTGGTACCAATTACATTTTTCTTTTTCTATGACTTTCTTTGGACACTACCTTGCTGAGGGAATGGGTGTATGCTTAGGGAACTCCCGCCGAAGGTTTTCACAGCTACTCATCTCTGTTGTTCCCAAAGCACTCACTTTTATTAGGACTCAGCATGGCTATTTGGTGTCATTAGTTCCTCTCCTAATTCTAGTTGAATTTGAGCTGGTGACAAAGCTGGGAATGCCCACTGCAGCTGACAGCCAGAATTTGCAATACTGCTGTTACTGGGAGAATTGAGCTGCTGGTGGTGGTGGTTGGAGCGGTGTGGAACATTTTTAGTAGTAGTGTTTTGCTTTGATAAGTGAAAATCCTCTTTTAGTTTTGCTTCAGAATTACTTTCTCATGGTTAACCATGATAAGGAATGTTTATAGAAAAACAAAGTACAGGAGTTGCCATTCTGGAGCAGCATAATGTTGCCACATTTTAGTGAAATTTCATAGCAGCAACTTAAGGAATTTTCACTGCCAAACTTAATTTTGACTCCAAAGTGTAAAGAATGTATAACGTATCAAAGAGCCTCATAATAGAAACAGTAAATTTTTGGTCTGTACTCCTATACTGTTATTCTTAGAGTTGCGTTTCATAATGATCCTATGTGTTGGCTTTGGGCGTCTGAATATGCAGTTTACAGATGGTAGTCACAGCAAACCCAAATTCCATATGTACTGGTCCATGCTATTTCTTTTTGTTCATTATTAAGCAATACATTAAAGGCTAGAAATTTATAAGAAGCTAATGCAAATACAGCTATACAAAAATGTTTTGATGCTCTCATTTAAAGTCTGTCTGATAAGGGCATACTAGAAGATAGCAGTCTCTCTAGAAACTGATCCTGTCCTTTATTTTGGAAGAAATCTGACAGCCTTCTATGTTACTTGCCTCTGGGGGACTGTTTCCTTTTATTGAACAGACCAGTGGAAACCAATGACTTGCAGGGGCTCAGTGAGATTGGCAGCATTCTCTTGTGACTTTTCTTACATTCTCAGCATGAGAAAGGTTCAGAGGAACAAGCCAGTTTTACTGCAGTTTTTATATGTAGTGCTTCAGAAAGGAATAAAGGCTTTTCTGCACTTGTCTCCTAACAGGTTGTGGGATAGGCAGTGTGAGAAAAAGGGTACAGACGGGGGAATATAAAGACTAAGGGAAAATTAAGACTAAGAATTCAAAAGGTAGTAAGACTGCTTTCCAACCTTGTTCATTAACTTGTATATTTATTCAGAGAGGTTTTGTTTGTTTTTAATCTTTTCTGAGAATTTAGTCTGAAAGAATGGGTTGTATGGCAAAACTGCGAGGGTAGGAAATGGTGTATGGTCTTTGTATCAGTGACTTCATGTTTAGATCAGCTTCAGGGAGCAGGGGGAGACCATTACACTACCAATTTTGCTAATATAATTTTCATTATGAAGTTTAAATTACATTCTTTCTGTCTTAATCAACTATCTGAACCAAGATGAGTAGTTTAGTTGGAGTAAGACCTAGCAAAATAATCTCTATGCTTTTCTGTTGCTTGTTATGAAAAGGGAAGCTAGTTCTGCAGTAGAACTAAGCTAGTGAAACTCGTAATGCTTAGTGGCTATTGTAGGCTGATAATTCAGGTGAGATGGACACCTGCTGTACATCAATGTATGTTTGTAACAAAGATATTTCTGAATATGTTTTTACTTGTATAGTGGGTGGCAGCTTGGTTCGTTGCTACTCTTATTTTTATATCCCACTTGCAGCACAAGGCAGAATTAGAACAGCTTTTTCCCCCATGGAGTATCCACCACCAAAAGCTGGCTGGAGCTTTATGACTGTGTGTTTTATTCCCAACTTAACTTCCTGATAGATGTAAATGTTTTATGTTTTTCATATATCCGTGCACTTTAGTCTAAGTTAAATTATTTTTTTCATTTTTAAAATGTTTGGATTTTTCAAATGAAGAAAAGTTGCTTTAGACAGTTACTGTTGCAGATTGCAGTTTTGAGTAGGAAGTGGGTTACTCACTGTGCCGTCTTTTAGGATCTCTTTATGACGGAGATAAAGGATCAAAAGGAAGCCAAGGTTCTCCGGTGGTTGCTGTACTCACCCACTCACTGACATGTGGGAGAGGGTTGTGCGTTAAACACTGCAGTATTACATCAGTGTTTTTGTCTTCGTCTGAGATTATGACATACGGTATAGTTCCTTAAACTAAAAATGTTTAGTAGTGTTTTATCACACATGCTGATAGCCTTGAAATAATTGGCTGTATAAGTAGTATATTGTACATAAATACATTTCTGGATGTACATGTGAGAGTATGAGAAATAAGAAATATCTCACAGCGTATACTATTACAGAAACGGGTGTGAGGGTGTTTTTGAGACCCTTTTCATCTTAAAGTATGGGGAACTTACAGAAAATACATGTGAGATTATCTAGTAGAAAATTTTCAACTCTTTAAAAGTCTGCTTATTTCGTAAATTTCAGAGGATAATTAGTCAGTAATGCACTTATTGCTATATTTTGTTAGTCACCAGGCCCTGAGAAATCATTGTATTAGTAACTTCTTTAACAAAGCTGAAACATAGGAAGTAGCCGAGCTGTGATTAAGTGAAAAAAAAACAGAGTGGGCATATATGTGTATTTCTGTCTCTGCCTCTTCTTGATCTGTCCAAAACTGAAAAAGTATTGACCAAACTTAAAAAATGGTGGAAAAAATAATTCTTACAATTCAGGATATAACACTTGGCTTTCAGAGCCATGTTTTACTTCATGTTGAAATTAAGTCTCTCAATATAATGAGACAGGGAAGGTTTTAAACCTTTGTGAGTTATGTGTTTTGTAGGATAAGAGAATTCTAGACACTTCTGCTGGCTTCAGTGCATAGGAGAATTTCTAATGTATTTCTAACATGTATTCCTTGAGAGTCCAGAAGTTCTACCAGGATGAAAAATAGTAGCTATAACTTTCACAACACAAGATTAAAGATCATATTAAGCACACAGACAACAGGAAGTAAGTCAGAGGCTGTGTTTCTGAGCATTATCTGGAGTCCCCTATCACCTTTTTGTTTGCTGTTGAACCAAACCAGAGTAGGAGATGAAGTCATATTATTTTGGTTCTGTAAACATGGTTGTGGAAGCTTTTTTTGCTGGTCTTCTAGATGGGTTTTATGATAAGATTTGATTTTAAAATCTGAAAGTAATTCCAGTAGGAAGCAGTTTTTTAAAGTTAACAGAGAGAGCTGCTGCTGATGTTAGCCTCTTACAGCTAATGTGGGAGGGAGGAAGGCTTTGTTTCTTGTGGTAGTAGGTATAGTACAGCCAAATTTTCCGAACAAGAAGTTGTTGAGAAAAGAACATGTGATTTTATGAAGATAAGTATTGCTGTGTACGATGACAGGATGTTGAGTTGTCGTATA